>NC_048919.1:5794876-5813784 GCF_011077185.1 Oxyura jamaicensis
TTCTCTCCGTAAGATACCAGCTATGATGTTGTGCAGGAATGTAACTTCTACAGGCTTTGTTTTTGCTCATCCTAATCCATCTTGGCAGACCACAAGGTCCTAAATATCAGCTTCTTTTTTCCAAGACCTGATCCCACAGCACAGATCCATCTTTCCCCTCTCTCCTCCAAGGACTGCTTCGGCTCTCACTGCCTGCTCATAACCTTGGCCAATATACATGGACCCTTTATATCAGAAGTAGAAAAGACTTCTGCCCGATCCCAGGTGCCAGAATTCTGTCAGGAGACTCAGGTTTACCAAAATGCACCAAAGGCATCTTCAGCTCTAGCTGAAGGCAGCGAGCATTTGTCTGATTCCTCATCTCATCCCTGGTGCTTAAACCTATCCAGCATTCTCATTTAGCTGCATATGGGACATGAGTGATGTTCTGGCTAGAGTTACAGCGGATCTTTCAAGTGATGAGAATCATTTCATCCTCTCTTCTGGGTTCAAACCTGCCTTCCCTTCCTGGGCTTGCAGGAATAGATTTATTTTTATTTTTCACAATAGCAAAATATCAGATACGTTTTTAAATGCCAGTACTCCCTTTAACTGAAAAACAAACAAAAAACTAGGGCCTTTTAAAGCTTTTAGTGTTTTCTTGATTAATTCAGCTCACTGGCATGTCTGTCTCTGATCCTTCATGACTGCTTTTTTATTTTTATTTTTTTTATTTTTTAAAACAACAACCCCAAAACAACCAACACAAAACAAACAAAACACAAAAACACACAAACAAACAAAACCACCCAAAACTGGGAACCACAAAATATAGGAACTATGGACTTCTACATGTCCCACTCTCCATCTATTTCTTTTTTTCTTGAATGCTTAGTTTACACCAGGAACAGGGAGCTACAGCACAGTAACTAGTGTAGCAAAAAGCCCATGTAACATCAGTGCATGACAGATTTATTTGGACCGCAAAGCTGTCTCTAGAGAAAAATCCAATGACTGCACCTTTTACCACTGTGCAATGGTGCACTGTCATTGCTTCAAATATGTGGAGAGGTGATCTGTACTTGCTATAGCATCAAAACCTACATGTATCTTGTCCTTTTAGTTCTTTACCTTGTGGCAGCTATTTTAATATTAAACATACTTACTCCATCTTTAAGCAAAGACAGAGCCAGAACTAAACAGCTGGAGAGACTAGAGCAGTAGAGATACAGGAAAGGAGAAGAAATAATCAGTCCTGATAAATCCCAAGTATATACCAGCAGGACAAGAAATTAGACAACACAGTCAACGGCAAGGCACCTGCCCAAGTGGCTGGTTCACTAGCATGAAATTATTTCCATCTTGTGCCTTTGCTACTCTCCTAACATCACCTTTCCAGCAGCCCAGCGGTACTGATGCCCTTGCACAGGCGGTGGTGTATGGTTCAAGGTTTAAGATAGTGAAATGACCTAAACTTGTGACCCACAACAGAAACTGTTGCTGCAGACTTACCCACCTCCTGGGATAAACTTGTTTTGGGTTTGAGGAATTACACAAAAATGAAATGGTATTAGTGGCTGAGCCTTTCACTACCTCCTGGACTTCAGGGACTTTCAGAAAGTGAAAGGGTGAAGAGCAGTGAGTGCTGCAGTGCCCTCCTTTCTTCAGGGGATTTAAATGGTGACACAAAATTAAAGGACCCCCAAATTTGTACTCATGTAGCATAAATCTGACATAAATGTATTTCTTTCAGACTGGAGGAAATTTGATACAAATGCCTACAGTTACTGAGAGGAAAATGTTTAATCTGTCCTTTACAAATACTGTGAATGTTTGGAGGGGGGTTCAAAAGATCAGCTCCTTCTTGAAATAAGGTCAGGGGGAGTTCAGCAATGGCAGGATTCATCCCCCACAATGCTTTCTGAACTATGTGAGTTTTGTTTATCATTATACCAAGACAAAAACTTCCCTTCACTGTTCTAGCCATCAGTAGGAGAAATGTCTGCTCCAGCTATCTGTCTAACTGCTCACAATGATTTTGAGGAAGAAAAAAACAAATTGACATGTTAGAGAGGTCTGCTATAAAGAAGAGGTGGTATATTCAAAAGTAAAATTAAGGAGGGAAATAAAAAATTAAAGGGATTATTTGAACAGAAAAATTTCAGGGTTCATTCCAATAAGCATTTTCCTTACATTTAGAGTTTACTACTTAGCCAAAAAAAGGACTGTAAAATCAAAACTGAACCAAATCAGTTCCGTTATGGAGAAAAAATACCTATGCAAAGCAAGGTTGTTTTGTTTAAGTTTGAACAATTCTCTGAATGTTTGCAAGACCCAATGGAAAATTTAGGTTGCTGAGAGAGATGAGCACCCTGCCCTGAAGTGAACACAGAGGTAGCTAACAAACAGATGTAGAGAGGAGAAGAAAATAGGTATTTTGTTGTGGTTTTCTTTTTTGTTTTAAAGGGACTCCATCTTTCAGTACCAGAACAAAAGGATTTTTCAGAATGTGAGTTGATTTTTTGGAGCCTGAGTTTATTGCAGCATTTGCTTTGTTTTTAACTGAAGCACTAAAATGTTTAGGGAATATCCAGATCTTCAAACAAGTTGCAGGCTTAACCTATTGCATCTTCAGCACCGTTTCTTTTGAACCTCCCATCTGAATAGCCCTTCCAGAGAAGAGAGGGTGTTTCTCATTGCTCAGCACCTTCCTTGGGGCTGAGGATGCTCTTCTGCTCCTGAGCTTTAGCAAAACAACATTTGAATGTCAAGATTGTGTTTCAAATGCAGAGAGAATCAGATTATTAATAATCTACTTCAAACCTTTATTTTGTTTTAAATCAAACTAATAGTTTCATAATAAGTTTTATTCTTATTTAATTTTTCCACTCAAGGTTTAATCAACTGGATCAACTAGATCTTCTTAGATATGAGCTGCTTTTTCCAGTGAAGAATGTTTCCACATAGCAAAAACTGAACAGAAGTTGGTTTAAACTGTGATTCCACTTAAGTAAAAGGAAATATTTCCAACTGCAACCCTCACACTTCTTATTCTGTTGAATTCTCACATACATTTTATGGACAGGCTTGTTCTATATTCAGATTATTTCTGTTAGCTGAGGTTCGTCTGAAACAGATTATATGAAAATAAAATTATTTTTTCCCCTCTGTGACCTATGTGTTTTACTAAAAACTTTCAACCCATAAGTATTTCATAGTAACTAATACATACTTTCAAACTTTTGAAAATGAAGATTTTTCAGTTTCCAGGGTTTCCAAGTATATCTTTAATGTTGTCCAAATTAAACATTAGTGATATCACCAGAGATTAAAAACAAAACCAAACCAAACCAAACAACAAAATAACAACAACATTTTTAAAAAACAAATAACTGGAAGAAAAAATAGCAATATATTCTGTTCTATTTTACCACTAATCTGTCATAAAGATTATTTTTATTTTAAATATTTTATGTCTCAGATCAACAACAAAACCTCACCAGACTGCAGTAATTACACCCTTGCATTTGATACTCACATTTCATTGAAATCTTAGATGTATTATTTACCATCCAGTTTTAACCTTGTACCTTAAAAAAAATCGCAAAACTCCAAAGTGGCAACAGGGATTATTTGGATTTACAGATAAATTGTAAAAATTGATTAAGAACATTTCTGCATGACTCAAAGATTTAAATCTTAAAGCAAACAACAAGAAAACAAAACCAAAACAATACCCCAAATCCAACAACTTTTGTTGATACAGAGTGTGGCTATACACATTTGAAAATGCTTGTAAATTTGCACAAAGGATTCAAGTACTGTGAGTGATTTTTACAACTGCAAGAAAATCCTGGGGGAGGAAAAAGGCCACACATGCTTTTAGAAGTGACTGTGCCTGGGTGAAAACTTGCTCAGCTCTTCCCTAGCTTCAGATATCCCACTGGATTTTTGTTGCAGTTCCTGGTAGCATTTAAATCTGCAAGAGAATAAAGGTTTCCCTTTGGAGATGATTTTGCAGAGCTTGTTTTACCCTATCTCAGCTGGGGCAGGGGTGAATGCAGTTTGGGTCCCCCATCTCCTGCCCAGGGATGAATGCAGCTCCATTACCCCCCAGCAGATCAATGATTTAGTCTCTGCTGTTTGCATTCTCTAAATACCTTGCATCTGGAATCCTCTACCGAGGGGAAGGAGTTTGACTGATAGCCTTCTTTTTTCAAATCTAAATTGAAGACTTCCTTCTTTGTTTGGATTTTTTTTTTAAATTGGTTTCTTTCATTTCATTATTTGAAGGATTATGTTACATGGGGAAGGTTCTCTGTAAACCAGTAAAAGCAACAACAAAAGTATTCTGGTCAAGATTAGAAATAGATCTGAAGCAGATAGTGGATCATTTATTTTAGCTGTATTTGTGTGTGATGTAACTGTGGAAGAAAGTGAATATTCCAGTTTTCAGTCAGTCATGGCTTGAAGTACAGTTTCTAAACTGCATTAAATTTACTTTCAAATTTCATTTATTTATTCTTTTCATCTGTGAATTTTGAGCATGGATTATTCATTGGTAGCTTCAGAAGCATGCACATGGACACAGCAGTCATTCTCCAAAAACTCCTCTGGCGAGTTTGGTTTGGTACTTCCAGGAAAGCCAAGTAACGCAGCTGGAAGTATGGGAACCAAATTTCCCCTGGGGAGCAGCACCTATGTGTTTTTAAAGCAAAAATCCCAGTATAGTAGAATGGATCAGATACAGAAGGGAAAGCTAAGGATTCTTTGCTTTAAATTACTATTTCCTAGTTTTGTTATTATTCATTTTATTGAGTTTTCTAAGTGGCTGTAGCACAGAGCACATAGAAACGTCCTTGGGTATGTGCATCTATTTTTTAAGGTTTACCTAACTTCTGATTCTTGAATAATACCAAATGTATTTACTAACAAATTCTCCACGTGGCTATTCCCTAGCACTGCCGTGCTAAAAAGAGATGCTTAGAAATATAAAGCAGCACAGCACATCTGCGTACTGAGAGAACAACCAAAGAACCCGGGCGTGCTGCTAGTGCCGGTCCCCCCCGCCCCCCGCCGCGGCCTGGCCCCTCCGCGCGGCCACCCCGAAAGGCGGCGGGGGCGGGCGCGGGCGCGGTGTCCGCCGCGTGCCCGCGCAGAAGGCGCGGAGCTGCCCGAGATAAGAGCGCCCGGAAAGCCCTGAGCCGAGCGTTTCTATCGATACCCCAAAACCTCGTGCGCTCGGAAATCATTTTTCTGTGTTTGTTGTTTCTTTATCGGGGGGACGGGGAGAGCGGGACCTTCGGCCCGGCGGGCAAGGCAGGCAGGAGCGCGTCCTGCTCGGGAGCGCTGCATTTAATTGCAGGCGCGGAGGGGCCGGCCCGTGCCTCTACTTGCCGCGCGGCAGGAGGGAGGCACCCTCCCCGCCCGGCAGCATCCCGGGCAGAGCCCCCGGTGCACCGGGGGTCCCCCGCCCGCCCCGTCGGGGGAGGCAGGAAGGCGGCCGGGTGGGTGAATGGGGGAGGGGTGCGCGCTGCTATTTTAAACCCATCTCGAACCTAAATATAAAAGTATCCAGAAAAAGCAGGCGGGGAGTAAAAAAGGCAGGATCTCGGGGGGGGGGATGTGTGCTCCACATAGGTCACTTGGCCGACAGGGCGCGCCCCCCTCCCGGCCCGGCCTCGTCCCCGTCGGGGATCGGACGTTCTCCATCGTGGGGCCCTTTTGTGCCGGGAGGAGCCGCCCCCCCGAAGGCTTCCACAGGGTTGCACATGAAGGGCTTAAAACAATACCGGGGACAATAGCCCCCCCCCGGGGGGGCTCCCCTGTTCACCCGGCCGCGCCGGGCCGCCCCCGGGGGGCGGGAGGGCCATTCCTCCACAACCCCACTCCCCTGGCGCCAGGGGACCGCCCGGCCCCTTTGATGCCGAAGTTTTTTACACCCAGAAAAATCCCATTGAGGCACCGGAGAAGGCGTGGGGGAGGGGCGCGGTGGGGGAGGGGCGAGGTGGGGGCGGGGGGCTGTAGCAGATGGTAAAGTGCCTCCGACGGGACGGGCGGAGTTGGAGGGGGGACAAGGGGTGGATGCGCTCCTCATTCCTAAGGGTGTGTGTGTGTGGAGGTAAATAGCGTAGTATTTAAATTAAAATAAATAATTAAGTGGAGACTGCCCCCTCCCCCCCGGCCCCTCCCCCCGGGGGCCGGGCCCTCCCGCATCACCACGTGGCTTCCTCCAGCAAACATTTTCACTCATTTTCCAGGTCGGTTTTATTTAGAGGCGGTGCCCGGCTGCCGAGAGGCGTCCGGTGACACTGTAGTGCCACTCCATCGACTTGGGGGCCCCCAGAGCCGGCGCCACCGCCTCTCTGCCCTCCGCCACCGCCCGCCGGAGCCGCCCGCCCCGCCGCACCCTTCCCTAGGATCCCCCCAACAGTCGCCGCACACCTCTCCAAAAGACAAATTCATCAAACCAACAAATCAAACCAAACAAAAACAAAAGGGGGCTTAAAAAAAAAAAAAAAAAAAAAAAAAAAAAAAAAAAAAAGGAATCACCAAGCCCCCGCCCCTGCTGTGGGGTGGCAGAGCGCGGCCGGAGTCCGACGGTGCGGACGCACGGTGGAGCCCCCCCGGCAGCCGCGCTCCGAGCCCCGGCACGCCGCCGCCCGCCTGCCGTCCCCCGCCGCCGCCCCGCCGGCAGCCACCATGAACAAGCTGTACATAGGGAACCTAAACGAGAACGTGACTCCGGCCGACTTGGAGAAAGTCTTCAACGACCACAAAATTTCCTTCAGCGGGCAGTTTCTGGTCAAGTCCGGCTATGCCTTTGTGGACTGCCCCGACGAGCAGTGGGCCATGAAAGCTATCGAAACTTTTTCGGGTAAGCGCCTTTCTCTGGCCCTCTTTCACCTCTCCGCTTTCACCTCCCCGGCGAACTGCGGACACCCGCGGGGCTCAGCCCCCCGCCTGGGCCTCGCTCCCTGCACAACGGGGAGTGGGGGGGCCTCGAGCCCTCGCGCCCCGTCGGGGCTTGCGGCGCGGCGGGGGCAGACCCCGCTTTCTCTCCCAAGCGCTAGCGACGAGCGGTGGGGGTGCGGAGCGGGGCCCCCCGCAGCTTCCTGCCCCGTGCCGGCCCCCCGTCTCTGGGGGCACCCCCTGGGGCTGGCGGGGGCAGCGCGGCGCCTGCCCCGGCGGGGCTCGGCGTGGGGGTCCCGTCGCGACACGGGCGGTGGGCTGGGACTTTGGCCATTTTGATTTGAAACTGGGTTTCCTGGGGCATGTGATGTGTGGAGTAGCGCGAAGGTCGCCATGCTGCTCGCAGACAGAAAAAAGCTACCCGGGAAACAGATAATTTCTAAAATTTTTGAATGTTCCCCCATGTCCAGGGCTCCTCCTGCTAGGCTCTTCCCATCTCTGCTCCCCTCTTCCCCTCCCTCCCCCAAAATAAATAAATAAACGAACAGCAAAGAAAACCACCCCATTTTCAAAGAGAAATCCATTTCTGCCGTAGAGTTAACATTTCTAGCCTTTAAATGGGGATGAAGATTTCTGCCTAGAGGAGTTTTGGAGGGATCGAACATACGGAATTAAATACAGACGAAGATTTTTTTCTCAAAATACTATTCTTCATTTTCTTTTGGTCAAAGCAGACCAGTATGAACTACAGAATTAAAAATTCCTAAGGAACATTGTCCAGACAGCTAACTCACCACTCCCTCCCACTGCTTTCCATTTGAAGCCAGTCTTGTATTTAATAAAATGCACTTGTGAAGAAATCAGAAAATGTATTTTTGTGTGCGTTGTAGTAATTCGAATTAAATCGAAAGTTTCACATGATAGAATGTTATCCAAAGCTTTCTGACCCATCCACCCAGATTATAAAAACCAGACACATTTTGTTTTTAGGGAAAGTGGAGCTTCATGGAAAACAGCTAGAGATTGAACATTCAGTACCTAAAAAGCAAAGGTAATACAGTGTTTTATTTATTTATTTATTTTTTTCTGTTGGGGGAAAAAAAAATCATACGATAAAGGAGGCAAAAAGTTATATCCAAATATGTGCATGTGAAATTAGGTACAGTAGAGATTTTACTTTAGATATGTCCCCAGTGAGATAAGAGACAGTTTTGATGATGAGCATTTGTTTTCTTATCTTTATCTTTTTTTAAAGAAAACTGTCTTTGTGATTAAGCTTTTTTATTTGTTTGTTTTAAAAAATGGTTAAACAATTATCTAGCAATTCACTCAAGGTAATGAGTGGCTGAGATGTTTTGGGTTGGGATTTTCAAATCTGTGGCACTGGAAGAATTTCCCAGCATTGCTCTTATCCTCCTCTGCAAAATGGGTGATTTTTTTTGTTTTCTAACAGAATTGTAAAGGTTTTGTTTGATTGTTTTTGTTTGTTTGTTTGTTTTAAAGCAAAATTTGCTGGGATTGATGGTGAAGACTTGAAAAGAAAAAAATATGGGGTTTATTGCTCTTTGCCATGTTGAGGAGGGATTTAAACCCTGGCAAGTGCACGGTGCTGGCCTTAGCTTTTGTCTACCGTCAACTTTTCTTTTCGGGGCTGGAGCTGCATTTCTTCATGTTCTTGGTCTACCTGTGAAACGGCTTCATGGGCCACTAGCCTTGCCTAGTCCAGCCTCTCCATGTTCTTGGCCCTTTGTTGCGTGCTCGGCTCATGTGCAGGATGCCAAGCCCTAGAGCAGCTCTGAAGAGCTCAGAAACTGAGCTGCTGAGTGCTGGGGGTGCTCAGAGTTTGTTTTTGCAGGGGCCACTCCATGGAGATGCTGCACCCATCTCTGCTGGGCAAGTTCATCCCAAACCACAGTAGTCCACGTTGGACCACGCAGCCCGATTCGCCCATGTGATGAGGCGGCTGCTTCAACGCCTGGGCACAGAAGGAGGTGGAAGAGCAAACTCTTCCTCCTGAAACTTATGGGGCTCCCTCACCACTGAGAAACCCATCTTGGGACTCCATTTTGGGGCCCTGACCCCCTCAAGGGGCTTTGAAACTGTGCACTGATTCCTTCCTTGGAGGGGCTCCTCTGCCCCCTCAGTGGGACCATGAGTCCTGGAGGGCTGACCCCAAAGGCAAAAAACCATTTAACAATTTCCTGTCCAAGGTTTTTTTGCAGCAAGACCCATTTCGTGGAAGGATGGTCGATATTGCTCGTTACAGCACTCAGAGACTTGCTGTGGCTTAAATATCAATGAATGCAGGGGTGTTATTGGAAAGCCAATTACCCTATGAAGGGTAACATAATGACACTCAAAAAAAAAAGGGGGGGGGGCCCACAGAGGGTTGCTTTTTTTTTTCCTTTTTTTTTTTAAAAAAAAAAAAATATATTTTCTTTTTTCCCTGTCTTAGTCCTGCTGGATAATCAATAGGTTGTGGGGAGTGGAGCAGATTTCAGGGTATTTCCCAGCTCCCTTCTTCCCCCTCTGACTTTTCCTAAGAGCACTCCAGGAGAAATTCAATGGAAATGTAAATATTTCTTTGGTGACTGTAATTCAAAGAAATACTGGTTGAAACTTTACAATAGGTGGAAGCAAACGGAAGGTTAGTTAGCGCAGTTTAATGAGAACCAGGAGAAATACAATTCATTGTATTTCGTTGCTATATCCCCGGGGTGGGGGGTGAGAGAGTGGCTTTTAATTTTAGCCCCATAGCCCCTGTCTGTTGCCTTTAAAGATACAGGAGACATTTTTTTATGTTGACTTTCCTCATGTGCTTTGCTTGAAATAATTTCACTTGCCAAGATTTGGTTGTTCCTTGCTCGGTGATAGCCTGATGCAGTGGAGCAGTTGCTACAGTTACTTTGTCTTAGTTTTGGGAGGCAAGTTTGTATTTCTGGGTCAGCAAAGGCAACTTTGGCAGCAGCTTCTAGACTTCGCTGGTTGTTTGCCCCCAACTTCGGTGGTGTGTGATGTTATGGCGTATTTTGCTATCCTCCCCCCTCTGCTCCTCATTCTGGATGAAGGCTGAAATGATGGGATGGACTGCCTCTGTTTTGAAGCTGGTGGCTTCCCCCCCTCCCCCCCCCCCCCTTTTTTCCCCCCCTTTTTTTAAGACTGGATTTTCCAGTTTAAAGGCACATACGATATGGTTAATTAAGTATGAGCAGTGAGGACAAAATCAGATGGTTTTGGTGTGATCTGAAAAACTGCCCCCATCCCCCAACCTGATATTATTTTTTCGAGTGTAAAAATGTAGGAAAACAAGTCATGATCTATGGTATGATTCCCAGATAATTTATAAAAGAAAAGCTTGTCTTTGTGGTTGTTTCTTTTATTTGAAACTGCAAATGCAAACGTTCAGGAAAACTGATTTGGGTGCTTTTAGAAATTAACGTGTTCAATGAAATTACATATTGAAGGAAATCTTTCTTGCTGGTGTATTTCCTTCATTAAATTCTCTCCCATCCTTAACTGTATCGCAGAAATTATTTCAAAAATAGAGTATTTGTTAATATGGCATTAGAAAGAGCTGCTCCAAAACTCACAGAAGAGTAAACTGATTTATAGCTGTTTAATTACAGTAAATTCTTCAAATAACACTTAGAGCTGCAAATTATCCTAATGATCATAGGAAACCATTTTGAAGAAATACTTTAAAAGTATTACTGTAAAGGAGAGCCATTGATGATAAACATAACATTTGATTAAAACCCCTCAATTAAAAACATTGTTTAGACTTATTTTAAGTATCTTGTTGTTTTGGAGTTATTTTTCTGTAACTTTGCTGATGGAAAAACTTGGGGAAACCTAAGAATATATATATATATATATATATATATATATATATATATTTAACCTGAAAATTTCTATATGCTTTATGCCTCAGAAGGTTAAAAAATAAGAAGTTTTAAGGGGGAAAAATCTCAATTTTCCAGCTCAAGATTAAAGATCAGTTTGGGGGGTTGGAGCTCCAAAACTGAAAAGACCTCAGTAGATAGCATTAGAACGAATGAATGAAGGAAGGAAGGAGGAGGGGCAAGGGGGGAAAAAAGTGAATCCATCAAGCAGACATTCCAAATATGAGGAATGTGGAAGTGAGTCGACCAGAGAGAATGAAACCAAGTAATTGGGGGAAAGAGGGAGTTTGGTTGATAACAGCCAGTAGACTTAAAACTCTAAGTTTTTGTGCAAGGTATTTTTATGTAGAGGTCATTCATAAACAACTCTTATTTAGAAGGGTCAGTGAGTTCCTGAGTAGAGGTGGAAATTATTAAATGTTTTTAATGATATGAAGATACAGTGTAGCACGTGGAATTGGATGGAGAAATTTAAAAATTGCCGTTTTTTAAGTCTTTGTTTAAAATAATGTTTTTGCACTGGATAAATACTTTGTGCATAATCATACAATAAATTATTTGTAATGAAATATTTTAAAACTTGATAACAGCTACTATGTTTTCGTTGTATATATTAATCAGAAAATGTGCCTTTTTCCCTCAAATCATTTGGATTCTGTGGACAAAATGAACTGAAGAAAGGTTGGTAGTTTTTTCATGTAAAATAAAGACTGTTTGAATACTGAGACAAAAAAAAATCCCCTTAGTCCATTTCTAAGGGCATTCTTTTCCCCTTAGAACAGGTCTGCTTTACAAGTTATAGCATCGTTACAAAATTAGCAATACCCTTGTACACAGCAGTATTTGAAAACTGAAACACAGGATGAATGCTTTTTTCTAAGGATGTTTAATGTGATTTGGTTTGCTACTACTTTTCTTGATTACCAAAAAGGGTAATAATATTGAGTTTCTCTATTTACTTTTAGTGCCCATCTTTGAGCTGAACTCTGCAATACTGAATTTACACTGCTCAGAACTGTGATCATTTTGAAATTAATATATTTTAATATTTTCCAGCTATAAAAAATAGAAATAATTTGTCATTCAATGATGGATTAATAATTTGTGAGCAAATTTCATCAATTTGGTTTAAAACTGGGATAATTTGACTAATTTTAACAACTTGGGAGAATGACTATATTTAACAATTTGCAGTCTGAAGTTAAAGAAATGCCTTCCTGTTTTCCAAGTTGGAGCAGTAACTAGGAAATAAGCACAAGAAACTGCAATTTAACCATTAATTTTGTAGCCTCAAGTTTTGAACCAATAGAAAATTGATTTTGTCCTGCTCAGATGCCTCTTTAAGTGTTTGATTTTTAAATTTAGAAGAAAATAGTTAATTTGGTGGCAAAAATAAATTCACTGCATTGGTAGCAATTGCTAGGGTTCAATCTGCTTCTCCAATTTAATCTGCTTCTGTCTTTGTCTTTTAGGTTAAAAAACAAGCAAACAAACCACAGAGATATGGATAAGGGAAGTGGGGTTAAAGTACTCACTTTGAAAATTGAGACCTTTCATAATTAAAAATGTAGATCTCTTCCCCCTCCCCCAACCCAAGCCCCTAGAAATGTTAATGTTTTTCAGAATTACCAGTAGAGTTTGGGAGAGTTCAGGAGGCTCAAGAGGCTGCTCAGGATAGCACAAGGTTAGCCCAGAAGTATGAAACGCCAGTCTGGGGCAGGAGGAAATGTCTCCAGCCCCTTTTCCTTCTGGAGATGGCATTACTGACTTGAGCACATGCCTTTCCTCTTGTTTCCAAATCTGCTGAATATAGCACATTTGGTATTTCTGCCTACTTCAATGCAGCCAGAAAGGATTTTTCCTGCTTCTCTTACTGATGCTACTGGTTTCCAACTTTCATGGCAGCTATAATACTCCAGAAATAGGGCCATACCTGTATGGCACAGGCAGAAGTGGGATCTTAAAGCAACTGCACAGAGAAGCACCTTGGGGATGCCAGTGTCTCCACCTTCCCCAAAAGTGAGGAGGACAGCAGATGAGCAGGAGGAAGCACAAATAATTCAGGGGACATAGAAATGGAGGTTGCAGGTTTATTTTGAGGAAATAGCATTTTCTAGAAGTTGCAGAGATGTTTCTGGGGTTTTGATTCACCAGAGAGAAAACTTTCAAAAGTTTTAGGTCAAAACTCCAATTTTCAGCATGCCTGAAGGCATTTAATAGGAGCTCACACCTTCGCTTCAGCTAAATCGACAAATCCTGAGCAGTGTTAATGCATGCAGCCAGCTGCATCTTTCAGTTTGTCTGAGGGGTTTCCCGGACACCAAACAAACTGAGCTCAAATAAGGGGTGGGGAGGAACAGTAGAATTATGAGTGCAAGATCTGTCCATCCTCCTCACTGCAAGGTTTATCACCATCTGATGGTGCTGAGCCTTTTTGCACCTTTAAATTCTTACTGTGCCCAGTGTGAAGTATTCAAATGTTGTGGAAGAATCCTTCACTGAATACCTGCAGGTATTTAAGAATGCACTTGTTCAGGGAAGGAAAACAACTACAACAATATGCAGAAAAACAACTAGCATGGGAGAAAAATGCCTCAGAGATGGGGGTAATGTCCTGCAGCATTCTGCCTCTGCTTGGGATTGCTTTTACCTGCTCCACAACGTGTTGCAGAGGCAGTTGTGGGATAGTCTGCTCAGTGGGAAAGTTTTTCACTTTTTTTTAATAAGTTAGAAGCCCAGACCTGGGTCAGGGGTATGTTTCTCTCCTCTCCAGTAACCTGTATGTTGTTTTATCCTGACTGCATTCCCAGGTCAACTGGTCATTACCAGCACATGTGAATTCAGTTCAGCAACCTTTGCTGGACTTTACCTGACAATTGCTAGCTTATTCTAGATGTTGTGGGGTTGGGAGAAATTACAGAGGCCTCCTCTTTTCTTTGTTTCTGTAAGTGGTGCTGTGGGTGTGCATACGCCTCTCTTCTCTGTTGCATGTTTTCTGTGATGTGCAAGCCATTCTGCCTGAGCAGCTTTGAAACCTGTTTACCTGCAGATGGGATGGCTGGGGGAAACACTGAGGTTGGCCTGGGATACCTCCTGGGTCCCTTCCCACCCGTCGTGCTGTGAACCTAGTGAAGATGTCTCAGACCAAAGTGGGCTGGAGGTTTTATACTGCTTGTGTATTGGTAATGTCCCTGGGAAACTGAAGTGCTTCTCTGTTGGAAAGTTAGTGTCAGGTGTTGTTTTAAGCTGTTTTTCTTAAAACCAGAGTGTGTATTCTTCTGATTGAATAGCCTACTGAACAGGAGTGGAAACCAATTTGCCATCTTTTTTATGTCCAGTGTCCATAGCACACTCTTGAAGATTCTGGAGAGGTCTTCACAATCCTAAGTATAAGGATTAAAAAGAAAAAGCATGCTTTAATTGAAATCTGCTCAGTTTTCTCTTCTGGACAGAGGCAGCAATGAATGGGGCTTTCTGCAAAGGGTCTCGAAAGGGTTGCAGCCCTCTTCTGGCTTGATGCCACCATGCTGGCTCCTGCCAGCTCTTCCTGTAGGGGACACTGCATAATCTTTCCACATTTCCTGGGGTTTGGCTTCATTCTGAATGTTGTGTGTGACACTGACATGCCATTGGCTTGTGGATAGGAGGCTTTGAAGAGCTTATGGTCTCTGTGGGTGGGTGCTGGCTCTCAGGAGCTACAGGTTCTGTGCAGGAGCAGTTTCTGGAGCGGGATTCTACCAGACTGCATTTCTGTAGTACTGTGGCTTCAAGGTGCCTGGGGTTATCCCAGTGGTCTGTGTGTGCTGTGGAGGGCTTCTGTGCTACTTGTGGTGCTTTTGGGAAACTATCGGCTATCATTCACCCTTCCCTGAGCTATTGCCTCTGGTCAAGCCTTCTACAGGCCCTGCACTCTAGCTGCTCCCCAACATGGCTAATAAACCTGAAGAGCAGAGGGCATTTAACTGATTCTTGCTCAAAGTGATAGGCCAGGACCTGGCAGAGCCTTGGCAGAGGGAGGCATTGTTGAGGACAGGGCAAGAGCAGTCAGGAGGGCACTGTCAGGGCAGCAGCACAAGCACAAATGCACCCCTAGCCTGCTCTGATGTGATGCCAAAGAGCAGGGGCGTGCAGCCTTCCCAGCAAAAAAAAAAAAAAAAAATCTGTCCATCTGTTCCTCTCAGAGGAGCCCTTGTGATCCATCAGGAAATGGGTCATTTGTTTTATTGTAACTGACACTTGGGAGCTCTGACTTGGGAGCTCTGACCTGAAGCTTCACACTTTTCTGGCTACATTAATTGTCTGGTCCTTATGCAGGAAAACAGTTTAAGGACATAAAATGTAATCCACCTGCATCTGCAGCAGAACTGGGTCCACACTTTTTCAAGAGTAATACACCACATTGAGTTTACTGTGCTATGAACACAGTATGCCTATAATAAAAGTAGCAGCAACCTCATGTACCGGGAACCACTCTGAGCTGAAAAGGCTCCATGCAGAGCACAGCAAGATGCAAATCCTGCACCATCCAGGGGGTACTGTGAAGTGTAAACAGCACTTGAGGTTACAGTGAAACTGATGTGCACAAAAAGGAGAAAGTTTGATTCTGATGCAGGTCCTGCAGCAGCTTCCTTTTACAAAGTAGAAAGTGTAGCTTTTAGGGGAGCAAACTCTCATACTGGAGTATAAAATGGGGGAATGAGGATCTTGAGCCAAATAAAAGGAGATGGGGAAAAAATATACTCAGAGCCAGATTTTCCAAGTTGTACTTAATCATCTAAATAAAAGCTATGTTTTCAGCACCTGATATGCTGAGTACTTTTGAAAAATCTGACTGGTGTGGTTTCTTCATATTTTATTATTGAGATTTTGATCCGCTAGCTCTGCCAGATGATGCCTGGGAGCTTTAAGCAGTGACTGTCCCACCAGGTCCTGTGTCTTCAGCCCCTGGTGCTGCCCCAAAGCATCTGAGGTGGGGGATGAATGCCATCCATGTAGGCTATCAAATCCAGAGAAGTTACTTGTCTCCCTGCTTTTGTGCTTGTAGCTGTGTTGAGAAGCATTGCATATAGTGCTTGTACTGAAAGACTTGTCAAACTGGGAATTTCAGTAGCATGGTTCCTTCTGGTGAATGTGCATTGAAAAGAAATATGGATTTGTAGATTAAATGTGAAATAAGGGACACTAAGTTGTTGCACAGGGAAGTGGGGATGATTTTCTCTTCTAGCTCTCATTTTTATCTGACATTTGTTAGCTGCAAAGCATTGCCTTTCCTTAAACTCTTTCATGAATCAAGGCTGTGGGATCAGATATTATGAATAAGTTGTATGCAGAGAACTACCTGCAGGTAAATGATATCTATATTGTAATATCACAAACAATAAGCAGCTTTTACCTGAGATGTTGGGAAACACTGTATCCTCAACAGGAAAGCTAATGGGGTAGGATGACCTCTGCTGTTCTGCCTTATATCCAGGACTGTCAATCTTATCCAAATTATTCCTTGTTTAATATTGGTCACGTCCAAGCAGGCTTGATCACCAGAGTGGGTAGTAGTTGTGTGTACATGCACTTACATAAATATATGTGAGAATGTATGTTTTCTTTGCTATGAAGACACTAGCTTATGTTGTGATCTCCTGTGGTTCAAGCCTCTGACATAAAAGTATATACAAATTGGTCAAATGAGCAAAGAATAAAAGAAATTTGTGATCTCCACTATAAGGAAGAAGATGCAGCTGCTATACTCTTTTTATGGAGTTGTTTGTTAGGGTGTAATTTCATGGAAAGCCATGAACCTCACATAAATTTTCTGCTTTTAGGCTCTTATTCACAAGTCTCCTAAGGACATACTTTTAAACAGGGAAGTCATCCTTTTGAAGTTAATGGGGCTGCCTCAATGTTAAAATGAGGCATATGCTGAATTTGAGCCGAATTATACAACTTTATATGAACTTTATATAGTCATTGTTTAGCATTCAGTTACAGCTGAACTAATAACAAATTTCTCTGACATCTGTAGCCTATTCTTGATTATGGCAAAGATGCAAAGTAGCTGTGAGTTTTTATATTTAATACTTTTTGTGGAGAGTGAATTTCTGCAATTTCTTTAAAACTATGGCTTGAATGAAGAGTTTGCATCAATGAGTTTTTATCTGTCCTGTGATTTTTTCTGTGCCTTACTGGTTGCACATGCCTGCATGCCTGGCATGAAATTTGCACAGTGCAAACTTTATATTTAGTTTCCCCAAAGTTGTTCATGTAACTTTGAAAGCTACTCTCTGCTGCTGTTTGTACCAGTATAACTTGGCTTGTGAATGAATGTTTATGGAAGGCAGACGAGAGAGGGCATGAACATGTCTGTGGGGAATTCACTTAGGAAAAAAATCCAGATCAGATATTCAGACAGCTTTGTGCTGGATTCCCCTAAGTGTGCAATTAATTTATTTGGTGTATGTGTCAGTTTGGCTTTTAATGTTGCCTATGCCAAAGTAGTACTGGTGGGCTTTAAATGTCTTTGCTTAGGCACCCCTGTAATAAGATGAATGGCAATCAAGTAGAAAACCTTTATTTTTGCTGTTTTCAGCTCCTGCTCTGTCCTACCCAAGCTTCAGATTTTTCCTTTTCTCCACTTAATCCTGACACTCTTGCTATAAAAACAAAAACAAACAAAAAACAACGGGACTAACAAATGTAAGATGGCTTTCCCAATCTGCAATGTTTATATTTCTTCTGCTGAAGAAATTCTTCCAGCTTTGGGAGAAGGAAGAAGCCGGAGAGGTTTAACCACCCTGTTGTTTAACCTTCTCCGAAACCATTTAGATACCTAAGGAGGAGCCACAGCAAGAAACCAGAACATGGCCACATCCACATTGACTCTGTGGGTGCCTCTGGCTTCTCTGTAAGTTTATTGGCATCTTTCCTCCTGCTCCCAAAGGGTGATTTTTGTGGGCTCTGCATGGGAAGTCTTATTTTTTAGTGAGAACCCTAGATCATGTTTTCTTGGAAAAGTTTTGCTTTGCTCTCACCTCCTTTCTGAAGAGGAAATACAAGAGAAAGGGAGTCTGGCTTCAACCAGATTTAGTGAAGAATTCTCCTGTTTAAAATTTATGTTGGAAATGCAGGAAAATAAGTCCCACTTGTACTTTTTCATATCAGTTTGTTTCTTCTTTTACATTCCCTTAGAAAGAACAGAAGCATTTTGATTTCACTTGTCAGTGGAAAAAACGTAACGCTTTTAACCCAGCTCATACTCAACCACAGTCTCGGTACCAAACCTGCTCTCACATTTCTCTGTCTTCCTTGCTTTTCTGATCCCTGTACACAGACTCAAGAAAGCTTGAAGGGGCTTTGGGAACTTCTCACAGGTCTGTCAAACTTCATGTCTGATTTGATGGGGGATGCGATGAGGGATGCTCACAGCTGTTTTGCCCTCTACAGGCTATTGGAGGTCTGAGAAAACAAACAAAACAAACACCACCTCATCAGTCAAACTGGGAGGACTGGCAGGCCTGAGTATGGCATCACAGGTTTTAACTTGAGTTTTGGTAAAAGATTCTCCACCCTTAAGTTCATAAGATAGTATAATCAGTGTTGTAACTTCTAGATTCTCACTAGACACCCTTGACAAGTTCACTTTGATCTTTGAGAGCTTGTCTGCATGCAGTCATTACACTAGTTTAACCTGATTTAGCTTGAAAACAGATTCAGTGCCACTGGCACAGAGCCATGCATGGAGACTCTTATTGATTTTTTTTGTTGCAGCTTTCTCTGACGAATCTGTACCTGCCAGCATGAGGGATACAGAGCTGTGCCCCCCTCAGGGAGTATGGTGAAGCAAAACATCAACTCTTTCTGCTGTACTGCCACAACCCTCAAACCTGCACACCCCTGTGCTGCCTTTTCTGCCGCCCTCATCTTCCTCGTGGCACAGACCTCCATCAGAAATATCCCCAAGTTCTCATGCTTCCTCTTTCTTTCTTGCATGGTACTGGTGTGTGCTTAAGCATCTGAAATTGTGAGGAGCCTGAACTTTTGCAGCTTCCCTTAGTTGCAAAAAAAAAAAAAAAAGCAAAAAAGCAAAAAAAAGCAAAAAAAAAAAAAAAAAAAAAAAAAAAA
>NC_048919.1:5813884-5914815 GCF_011077185.1 Oxyura jamaicensis
AAAAAAAAAAAAAAAAAAAAAAACACCTCAAAGTACTCTGAGCCTGCAGTGTTTGTAAGATCTCCAGTAACAGACCAATACCCCACTGTCCTTGGTGGACTGGAAGCACAGGAAGAAAAAAAAAAAAAAAAAAAAAAAAAAAAGATGGCCCTGGTCACTTTCTCTGAGCAAAACTATATGAAATGGGAGTGACAACTGTCAATTACCTGGTAAAGATGCTTAAATATAAAGAAATGGTCTGAGACCCACCGTAGAGCATGTATTGTTGGGCTTTGGGGTTCCCACTGACATCAGCTGCATGGGGGCTACCCTTGGCTGCATTGCAATGTTTGTACTCAAACTGAAGCAGCCCCAAGGCCACAGCACCATTAGAGTCACTGGAAACCAGTTAGAAATGCATCCTGGGAACTGGAGGAGGGCAGATGTGCCCTCTTGTGGCGAAGAGAAGTAGATGACGGCCAGTTGAAACCTCGGCTCTAACACACCAAAGATGGTATTAAAGGGAAAGGGGTTGGTGTGATGACCGTGCTGTAGGTTTCACACCATCTGAGCTTTTATTTTATGCATTGTCAGATTTGCGGGGAATAGCAGGAAACATGGTAGGCTGACACGTGTTGTGTTGGTGGCTTGAGTCAGAGCTCCTGGAGGCATGTGTTTGAGTGAGAATCCACGCCTAGTACCTTTTCTGTTCAAAACCAGTCATAGTGGGTAAAGAGAGACGGTCTGAAATGTGGCGTGAAACTGCAGGTCTCAGAAAGGCAGCATATACTTTCTCTTGTGTGCTTTTATTTTTATTTAGGTGAAGTTGGAAGTGCTTGCTTCAACATTTTGAGGACATGCAGATGATACCGCATGTTCCCTTGCCCTGCTGCTTTGACAGATGTTGTATTCTACTGTTCTCCAAAGTAATGGTCTCAGAAGTGCTTTGAGATTCACAGATGAAAGATGAGTTGTGGAATAAGACACACTTTTTCTGTCCCATCCTCCATATGTAATATCTGCAAGACAATATACCTTTAAGCATTGTATATACTGGCATGTTTATAGCCCAGCTAGTTCTTGATTGATGCCAGTATGTGCTCAAGGGCCAGATTTGATTAAGGTTAGTTTGAGAATTGCAGTTTTAGATTTTCTTAAGGGATGAAAATCTCTCAACTTGTCTCACTGGCTGCTCAGTGAAGTGGGACTGGGCAGAGCCATTGTTGGAGTCTGCTGGGAAGGAACTCAAGTCTTATCCCCTGCCTGTTTGTCAGAGGCAGCATGTCCTGTTCAGTTTTGGAGCTGGGTTGCCAGTTGTGGAGGCTTACCAAATTTAGCTGGGCTTGGCTTTGGGTCCTGTTCATTGCATCAGAAAGAGCTTTTCAATAAATGGCAACTTGCCAGCAAATTAGAATTGGAAGTTAACAGATGCATTGTATAAAACTCATCCATCTTTCCTCTTACTGTTTTAAAGTAAGTATTACTTACTGTTAAACTTGTCCTGTCTGCAGATACTTAATGTATTGATTTGGCAAGGACTAACTGCAGAAGTCTGGGGGATGATTAGAGTCCTCCCCTGGGTGTGTAGAATATAAAGGTTTTTGAGATTTCTTGCATCTTTTAAAGCATGAGGTGTTGACTCCTCTTGAAGGTTGACACTTAGCTGGGTGGACATGGCATGTGCTTCATGCCAACACCATCTACCTGGGATCAGTGTGGAAAATGGAAAGGTACCACAGCAACTTTGTAGAGGAGGGAATTTAAGAGTGTTTTTTTCCAGCATCTGGGCATCAACCAGTTATTCCCCTGCCTGAGATTCAGCAGTTCTTTAAAAAACAGGAATGAGTTCTTTTGGTCTTTCAGAGGGATGTTCGTGGACAACTTCTCATTCTCAGCAGCTCTCTGAAAAATCTTCTCAATTATTAGGTATGATTCTCTGTGTACAAAACAGTTCCAAAAAAAGAACTAATGGGGAGAAACCAATTAAGCAGATTTATTAGTCCAGGATCAAATTCTGTTTGCTGAGATGATTGATGGAAAGGTTTATCATGTTCTGCTTGCTCGTCGGAGATAACTACCAGCCAGGGCAAGTTGGTCTGTATGATATTCATGCATGGAGGATGCCTGTGTATTTCTCCAAAATCCCATGGCAGGTACACTTCTGTGTTCCTACAAGAAGCTGAATGCCTTTGTTGACTTCATAAAAGCATGATCTCAGAGGGGCATTTTGGATCATTTCTCTTGGCCTCACTAGCAAATCTTTGAGGGATGAGCCAGGTTTTCTCTATGCCTTTTACTATTATTATTTTTTTTGCTAGTGCTGTTCTAATGTTCACAGAATTTCTAGGTTGGAAGAGACCTCAAGATCATCGAGTCCAACCTCTAACCTAACACTAACAGTCCCCACTAAACCATATCCCTAAGCTCTACATCTAAACGTCTTTTGAAGACTTCCAGGGATGGTGACTCCACCACCTCCCTTGTCATATGTATTTGCATTGTTGTCATATGTATTTGCATTGTTGTCATATGTATTTGCATATTTATTTCTCAGCCTCCTCTTCCTCTTATTCCACCCCCAAATCCCTCTCTCTAGCAGCTTTGGCTTTGCTGTTGCACACACAGCTGGAATTCTCATCTCTTGCCTTAGCTGGGATCCCTAGCTAACAGCAGCCACTGGCCTCAGAGTTTTTGTCACCATGGGGTTTATGAATATGTTATTGCTTTGTGAGGTTTTAGGATATGAGGACAAGCAAGTCACTGGAGTTGGAAAGAAGCAAGATAGTGGCTCAAAATAACACAAGATGGTTTTAGAAAAAAGGGTGTGATAAGAGATGTGTATTGTGATGAGGGATGTTGCAGTAAGTTTGCTTCATTGATTACATTAAATTAAGGTCTGGGAGAAGGTGCTGGAGGCATGGAGATGGTTCTCCTTTTGCTCTATGGGTGTGTGTATAACTGTGCCTCACCTGTCCCACTTCACAGTCCAGGTCATGGTCCAAGTCCACCTCAGTTAGCAACTCCAGCAGTGAAGCCAGGCTTTGAAGCAAGGGGCACAAATGTGCACACAGGAACCCTAGGGATGCTGCTACTGGGAGATCCGTGGTGGAGAGCAGCACAGCCAGGAGAGGGCAGCGATGACCTTAACTCTGGCAGAAAAATTCAATGCTGTGGAAAAAATGCCCTTAATTTGGGGGTCTCCCTACACTTTCCCCCTCCACCCCCCCGCTCCAATCCAGATCTTTTTTTTTTTTTTTTTTTTTTTTTTTTTAGCTCATGTGCTTCAGTTTAATACACTTAATGTTTCATCTTGATGTTAATGTACAAAACAAATACAGTGCCTCTTAATCTCAGAGCTCTGAATTTAGGCTTTTCGCAAGCTCAGGGGAGGACTTTCTGGTTCTTTCCCATGCCCACATTCCTACCAAAACACAGAGGCTATGAAAATTAAACTTGGACGTCCTGCACCTCTGGGAGGTTTAGATTCAGAAAAAAATCAAATCAAATATCTGCCCCTGGGTAAGTATGTCTCAAACTTTAGTGATTCTGCTTTCAAGTAAGGAATTAGGATCTTTAGGCTTGCTTCAGCATCATCTGGTGAGTTTGTTTTTCTCTTGCCTTGATGATGTGTGCCTCATCTCTCTGGGAAGTCCATGTGTCAGTGGCTTTAATAGTACAAGAACTGACTGGCATGTGGGGATGCTGAGAGCCATGTTGGATTGGAGGGTGAAGCAAAAGATAACAGGCAAATTGGCTGAAGCCTGGAGGCCAATCCCACCTGAGTGGGTGGACAGCTTCTGTGGTGCCATGTTGTGCTCAAAGGCATGATAGAGACCTGCTATGGTCTTTGAGCAGGTACCTCCTTTTCTGTGCTTTTGTTTCCTTGTCAGTGAAGCAAGTATAGGGATAATATTCATGTCTCACAACTACAACTTTTCTCTGAATCCCTTGGCAACATATCTTAGCAACCACATTTTCCTATTTAAAAATGTTTAAAATGTTAAAAAACAACAACAGCACATTAAGAACAGGATTAAGTGTTTTCCTGAATCAAAACTTAACTAGATAAATGAAATGCTGTTAATTGAATCAGGGATGCACTGTGTTTTCAACCTCCAAATTTGCATAGCATTTTCATTTGATTGAAAAGCCCTCATTAATGTTGTTCAGTTCTAGTAGGTTCTCCCAGTGTCTGTCTTTGGCCATTCTCTTGTCTTTAGGAGTTCCAAAAATGGTTTCAGTGGGAGATAGTCACGCCTGGTTGGTGTTCAGGGCTGTGAAGAGCCTGGAGCCTGGCTATACTTTGCTGGAACTACTTGGTCCCTCAGTGCTATTGTGCCCTTAGTCACCTTTGCTTTGAGAAATATGTGGTGAGGTATAGAGAAGATCCAGGAGGCATCAGATGTAAGGGAGATGCTGTAGCCAGTATCACACAGAAGCCATGTCTGTTGCATGTGCAGCTCTGGTGTGTCTGTGTAGCTCGACCCACCATTACTGACATACAGACAGAGGGGTGGAGAGAGCACCAGGTACCATGGCGGGGGGGGGGGGGGGGGGGGGGGGAGAACTAGATTATCTTTACGGTCCCTTCCAACCTAAACCATTCTATAGAAAGCAGCTTTCCTGGGTGTTCATTGCCACGCTGGCCAGATACCACCTCCAACCCTGTGCTTCAGTGTGACCTGCCACAGACCCTGTGCTAGCACCCGCCTCATCAGTGCATGGCATCAGCATGAGAGGGCCCCTCCATACACTCCCCACACCAAACCCTCCAGCTGCCTCCTGCAATGCTCAGGGCTAAATCACATTGGAAAATAATCCAAATCCCTCAGTAGTGTCCCTGTCTGCATTGTGAGGTTCCATGTGCTGTGAGGGGGGGAAAGAGGTGGGTCTGCAGGTTCAGGTGGGGAGATGAGGGTTTTTATCCTAATCTCTGCTGCTGACCTGCACAGTGGCTGTGTGGGTACAATGGTGTTCCTCTCCAAACATCCAGCTCTTCCCCCTTGAGGGAGAGACTGCCTCATCTTGGTTGGAGCATGTGATCAAAAGTTTATTGGGAGGGGGCGGAAGCAAGTCTCACTGCAGCTCCTTGCTGAAAATATGCGCACCTGTGCTGGCAATGCAGCAAGGAGCAGCTCTGCCCCTGAAAGCATCCCCATGAAAATACCCCACAAAGCTCATGCAAAGTGAAAGGAAACTTTGAGCAAGAAAAGGTTGTACCAATTCTGCTTTGCCATTGCTTGCATCTAGCTTGCAGCAGCCAGCCCCATCCTCCTGCTGGTGCCCAGCCAGGCTGCCTGCTTGTAACTAGCTAGTGCCCTTTTCTTGGTCACTGCCACTACTGCTGTGCCAGTCCACTCCAGGGGAACTGCAAGCAAATTCTTAATTAAGTGGGAGGCTCTGGCCACCCTCTTGAATGCCAAGGGAGATCCTGACAGCTGAATCTGTACTGGAATATTTCCCAGTGAAACTTAAAAAGAAACAAACCCATCTAATTTTGGATTGTTAACGATGATTCTGCCTGCGGTGTGATCAGGGTTTTCTGGGAAGGATGCAGTTGATACCAGCACTGTGTGCTGAGTTGTATGTGCTGCCCGTAGTAGAGATGCTGTGCAACTCAGAGTGCAGCTGCTGCTGTGGCACTGACAGCCAGCAATGCTGTGTGAGTAGGGAGGGCTTTGGGTATGTTAAAAACAGAGCGTGGTTTCCACTTGGATTGAGGGTTGTTAGAGAACAGCAGTGGGTATTTTCTGAATGAACAGAGCTCTTGTTTTGCTGCCACTTCTTCAAAAAAAATGATCTCTGCATTAGTTTGTTCTTTCTGGAAAAGAGGTTGCTGCTGATCCACTTTGTTCTTGAACCATGCAGTCTGTCCAGGTGCTGTATTGATAGGCACAGTATGAGAGGGCAAAAAATCTCTGTGGTTCTGGATATTTCAGGATAGTCTGTACCTTTTCTGGACACTACAGGTTGCTTCATGGCACTTTGCTCCATCTCTTCGCTTTTGCTCCCCTGTGAGGTTTAATCTGGTATTGTGTTCAGCTCTTTAAAGAGAGACAGTTGAAGGAAGAACCTAGGGAAGACTTTGACAGAGTACATCATGATGTCCAGGAGTCACAAATACTAACCCAGCTCCATAATATGGAGCCATCTTAGCCTCCTGTTACAGTCTGGTTGCATCAGGATGGGTTTTTATTTTTCCAGTGAGCCCTATCCACAGCTCAGGAGGATTTGTGGAAAGCATCAAGCTTTTCTGTTTGTGATTTCAAAGATCTTGGTCTGCCTCCTGATTCCTCAAGAGAGCCAGGACGTCTGTACTGGGCTGCCAGGCAGCTTTGCAGGTTTTTGAGGGCTGAAGAACTGACATAGTTGAATGCTAAAATCCCATTATCACAAATAGCAATATAGGCATGAAGGACGGTGACACTGGGATCCGTTCCTGGGATTCACATTTCTTCTCCCCTTAGAGCCCTCCAGCTGTTCACCCTCCTCTTTCCTTCCCCCATTTTTTCCCTTTTCCTTTTTTATTTAATTATTATTTCTGTTATTTAAAAAGCTACCAGCACACAGACAGGAACTGGCCAGACTTGCAAATAGACATTTCTACCAGGTGGTTTGCTCTGCATCAGATCACCCCAAAGATTTGGGTTGTTCCTGCTTTTGGCCTAAGGCAAGCAGCACAGTTGGAGGCTGTGAGGACCTCCTGCTGTCTCATGCCAGGTTTATCGGGTGATTCCTGCCTGAGGGATGCAAGCACAGGTGGTGCTACATCTTTGTGTTGTACAGAGCCCCTGAGCCAGTCCCAGCTTGCAGCTGAGGTCGCATGCACTGAGTTAGATAGCTGTGCAGAGGGAGGAGCTCCCTGGGTTTGGCACATTATGAATAAAAAGCTGGGAATCACCAACAAGCAGTTATTTATTTGGAGTAAAGCTTAGCACAGGGCAGAGGTTGGAGGGAGCAGAATCAGGCTGTCACGTTCAGTGATCTGAAGAGTGACATTCACAACAAGGTTCAATATACAGTGGGACCTGCTTATAGTAAAGCAAATAAGATGGATTTATTTATTCATGACTTCCTCTGTAATTCTAACTACAGCTACTGCTGAGGGCTTCACAGAATCACAGAATTTTCTAGGTTGGAAGAGACCTCAAGATCATCAAGTCCAACCTCTGACCTAACACTAACAGTCCCCACTAAACCATATCCCTAAGCTCTACATCTAAACGTCTTTTAAAGACCTCCAGGGATGGTGACTCCACCACTTCCCTGGGCAGCCCGTTCAAGTGTCTAACAACCCTTTCGGTAAAGAAGTTCTTTCTAAGATCCAACCTAAAACTCCCCTGGCGCAACTTAAGCCCATTCCCCCTCGTCCTGTCACCAGGCACGTGGGAGAACAGACCAACCCCCACCTCGCTACAGCCTCCCTTGAGGTACCTGTAGAGAGCGATAAGGTCACCCCTGAGCCTCCTTTTCTCCAGGCTGAACAAGCCCAGCTCCCTCAGCCGCTCCTCGTAAGACTTGTTCTCCAGGCCCCTCACCAGCTTCGTAGCCCTTCTCTGGACTCGCTCGAGCACCTCGATGTCCTTCTTGTAGCAAGGGGCCCAAAACTGAACACAGTACTTGAGGTGCGGCCTCACCAGAGCCGAGTACAGGGGGACGATCACCTCCCTGGCCCTGCTGGCCACACTGTTTCTTATACAGGCCAGGATGCTGTTGGCCTTCTTGGCCACCTGAGCACACTGCTGGCTCATATTCAGCCGACTATCAACCATCACTCCCAGGTCCTTCTCTGCCTGGCAGCTCTCCAACCACTCATCTCCCAGCCTGTAGCTCTGCTTGGGGTTATTGCGCCCCAGGTGCAGGACCCGGCACTTGGCCTTGTTGAACTTCATGCAGTTGACCTTGGCCCATCGGTCCAGCCTCTCCAGATCCTCCTGCAGAGCCTTCCTACCCTCGAGCAGATCGACACACGTACCTAACTTGGTGTCATCTGCAAACTTACTGAGGGTGCACTCAATGCCCTCATCCAGATCATCAATGAAGATACTGAAGAGGACCGGCCCCAGCACCGAGCCCTGGGGAACGCCACTAGTGACCAGCTTCCAACTGGATTTGACTCCATTCACCACGACTCTTTGGGCCCGGCTATCCAGCCAGTTTCTAACCCAACGAAGCGTGCGCCTGTCCAAGCCAAGAGCAGCCAGTTTCTTGAGGAGAATGCTGTGGGAAACGGTGTCAAAAGCCTTGCTGAAGTCAAGGTAGACCAGCAAGTCTCTGAAGACTTGTGATCTGAAGAGTGACATTCACAACAAGGTTCAACATACAGTGGGACCTGCTTATAGTAAAGCAAATAAGATGGTTTTATTTATTCATGACTTCCTCTGTAATTCTAACTACAGCTACTGCTGAGGGCTTGGAAGGAGCCAAATCTGAGCAGGGGCAGCTCTTCAGATGGGGTGATTTCCACCTGCTGCAGGGAGAGTCCCTATCAAGCCAGAACCTCAGAACTTAGTGAAAAGGCAGATGGATGCAGACCCATTTCCACGTGCCTCAGCACAGGATGGGCACTGCAGCACTGATGCCGCAAGTATTCAGGGTGCTGGCTCCTTGGATGGACTGCTATGCAGTTTTCAGTGCAGGAGGGCATATGGGCTCACAGGAACCTGCTTTGTGTTTTTCAGCTTTGTCAGTTGGGCTGATAAATCTCATCTCTCTATCCAAGCATGGCCTTGCTGGGATTTAATATCTGTACAATATTATATTTATTTGTATTATATATATAATATGCAATTGTATATAATATACAATTGTATATTATATAATAATACAATATTATTTGTAAAATATTTAATAATTAGTAAATGATTCTTTTTTCTCCATGGTGCATTTGATTCTGGTCACAAATGTGAAGAACACATGCTCTGCCTGTGCAAATGCTTGTAGGTAGCTAGGTGCAGAAGTTTCTGTGGCAGGGGTGGATGGCTGGAAATGTGTTTTCTCTGTCAGTTCAAAGCCTTTTGTCCCTCACTGGACTGTGACGTTCTTTGCATTCTGAATTTCTTAATCTCTCTCTTATTCATTCTGGGATGTAGATGAGCATGTAAACAAGAAATCTGGTTTCTTAGTGTCTCTACTCTCCCCTTTCTTCCTGCACCCCTCTGCTATACCTTGAATTTTAAGGGTTTGGGTTATCTGTCTGTGTCCCCTTCCCCACCCCACCCCCCACAAGTTCGCATCTGTAGTAGCAACAAAATTTGGTGTTTCAGAGCCTTGCTGATGTTTGAGCTGATTATTTATGTATTTATTTTTGTGCTTCTTTAGGGCTTTCAGATGACAGAGCAATCCCACATCTTTCTGGATATTCCATCCCTCCAGTATGAATCTAAATGACTTTGGAAAACATCCAAAGTTGATTTGCTTGAAACCAACTAAACCAGCCCTTTCAAGCATTTTGATATGTGTGAATTTTAATCTGCAGTGTAGATCAGAGGATGAGCTCAAGACAGATGCTTTTACCTGACAGAATAAAGACGCTTATGAGGAATCTTTACCTGTGTGTCTAAATAATACTTATTGCTTTTGACCTTTTCATGCTGAGACCAATTTATTCTTCTCATTGACAAATGAGTTGGGCTACCTTCTGAAGTTGTGTAATTAGAAGGAAAAAAAACTAGAATCTCATTTTCCCTCTTTTTTTTTTTTTTTTTTTTTTTTTTTTTTTTTTTTGGACTATTTCACACACACACTATTTCACAAATACTTTGGATTTGAAGTTTGGGTCCGTGATGAGCTTGTCCAAGTGTATTTACCCAAAAATAGTGCTGCCAGTGCTGAGCTGCCTGTGATGGTCATGCCATTTAATCTCCCTTTTCTTTAGGGATCTTAAAGTTCCACGTTTTCCTGAGCAACTTGACTGGGTATAGGGGTAGAGACTGTCTCTCACTGCACTGAGACACTCGTTTCAAATTGGGCCTTTAAATTAGTTGCTGAACTTTTAGTGGGGTAAAAAGTTAATCCCACAGGATGTTTTGCAGCAACATAAGCAGGAGGCCAGCAGACATTTGCACCCTTAACTCAACTCTGATTGGACCAAAGCTAGCCGTGTTTGTGCATTTGCTCTCACAAAGCTTAATCCTCCAAGGGTGTAAGCAGCACTGGGCACCTAAGGGTGTTACTGCTGTGAGGTGAATGTCTCACTGGATGCTGTGAATTAGGAAATTGAGGAGGCTCATCTGAGTGCTCTCCACTTCCCTTTGCTTGTGCACAATGTTTTCTTCTGTGGGCTACCAACACTGCAGAAGGTGGCAAAACCATATGGTAGAAATATCACAATGGTGAGGGGGAGGAAAAAAAAAAAAAAAAAAAAAAAATTCCTGGCGTTTACTGTTGGCAAGGGCTCTTGGGGTACCGGCAGCAGCAGCAGTTTGTGTGCTGGGGCTAGAGTGTCCGGAAGGGCTCACAGATGCCCTCAGATGTCTGTGGCAGCTGCTGGGCAAGGAGTAGATGGCAAGCAGCAGCACCTCCAGAGTAAATCTGACATCAGAATTCTACTTTGGGAAAAGTTAGGTTAGGAAGAGCCAAAAATTTGAGTGGAGAAGTGGCCTGAGACTAACTCGGATGCTGGAGCTGAGATTCCAGATGCCATGGCCGTGCCCTGGAAGCTCCCTGCCAGCATTTTCTGACATCCCCAGAGTCTCCCCTTCATGGCCTGGATTTGTCTCCAGTGTGGGGGGCAGGTTAAATTAATGTATGGTTCCCTGTTTGCTTTATAATCATTGTAATTAATCTGTCAAAACTCTGCATTTCTAGCTATGCCCTTACTACGGTTATAGTCAGTGCAGAAGGGTTGTGTGGATTTTGGCATCTTGTTCTCAGTGAAGCTCACTATATATCTATCACTATGTATCTAGCACCTACCAGGCAATAAAGCAGGGTGTAATTACCCAAATGCCATCAGAAACCCTGGAAGCATGTGGGAATGCAAAGCTTGATTAGATACATCAATGAAGAACGGTTCAATGTGAGATGGGTGAATTTCTGAAACAAATCTGGTTTTAATTGCTTTTCATTTATTTCAGGAGCCGGAAAATTCAAATCAGAAACATCCCACCCCAGCTGCGATGGGAGGTAAGAGGGGAAAGTGGGGAGAACAGTACAAGGGCTTGCCACTAAGAATTTTAGAGCAAATTTAAGGTGTAATTCCCCCACAGGTTTCTATACTTGGGATTAAAGCTGATTCGTCCTTTTCTTTGTTTTTATCTGGGTCTAATTATACTGGATCCTTGTGTTCACATCACTTGTCCCTCTTCTGCTACAAGAGTAAATTCAACTGGTATAAGCAATGTAAGCTACATCGACAAAATCCCTATTAATAATAGTGTTATATGACTTATCTATTGCAGGAAAAAAAATTGATCCTTTCTTCCAGCCAGCTGCTGGGACTTTTCTCTGACTCTTTTCTACCTCTCTGCTCCCCACAGCTGGCTCTGAGGCCTGTTGACCCATTACCCTGGGGCAGACAAGACCTTTGTTTCTCAAATTGCTTATACTATCTTAATGTTTAGAACTGTCTTTATTGATTGATTGTATTTCCTGGGTCTGTCCTGACTGTCCCCATGTAATGTGAGTTTTTTTTTCTCTGTTTTCCAGGTCCTAGATGGTTTGCTAGCACAGTATGGCACTGTAGAAAACTGTGAGCAAGGTAATGCTGAAAAAAAGAAGCCAACTTGCTGTTACTTAGGTATTTTCTGTCCTGCCTATTTGGGGTGGGAGGATGGAGAGGACAGACTCATGTTTTTTGTTTGTCAGCTGTATCTCTGGCTAAAGGTGTCAGGAGGTCTCAGCCTGGTAACTGGCTCCTTTTGTTGTTGTTGTTATCACTCTCTACCACTAAAAGGCAAGTCCAGCAGAGGCTGTGGGTAGTGCACATGGGTCTCCCTCACAGGTTACTGGCCAGCGTCATTCTGCACCCTTGGGCCCCCCTTCAGTGAGCCACTGAGGCTGCGCAAATGTGGGCCACCAGGGATTCAGGATCCTCTGGAGGCTGGTGAGGGCCTACTGTCTCTGCTTAGCAGATCTTATCTCACTCTCTAATGGTAATCAGTTGAGACTGGAGCTTAAATATTGCCCCAGGGATGCTTAATGTGTGTAGAGCTACCATAACTGTCCTAGATATAGAAAGGAAGGCTCTGGGGTGCAATTTAGACCATCCCTGGGCTCCAGCAAGGGGTGGCAGGAGAACGGATGGAGCTGGCTTTGGCATCCTTGCTGCTTCAGTGCAGAGAGCAAGGACAGCCTGAAAAAGAGGAGGCTGAGGGGAGACCTCATCACAGTCTGCAGCTTCCTCATGAGGGTAAGTGGAGGGATAGGCACCGATCTATTTTCTTTAGTGACCAGTGATAGGACCCGCAAGAATGGAGTCAAGCTGCAACAAGAGAGGTTCAGGCTGGATATCAGAAAGAGGTTCTTCACCAAGAGGGTGGTTGTGAACTGGAACAGGTTCCCCAGGGATGCAGTCATGGCAGCAAGCCTGTCAGTTTAAGAAGCATTTGGACTGTATTCTTAGTCATATGGTCTGAATTTTTGGGTAGACCTGTGTGGAGCCAGGAGTTAGACTCAATGATCCTTGTGGGTCCCTTCCAACTCGGGGTATTCTATGATTCTGTGACATACTGGTGTCCTTTTAATAGAGCAGTAGGGGCTGTGCTGCCTGGGACAGTGTCCATGGACATTGTCAGTAGTACCAGTATGGCTCAAACCCTTGGACGATCTTCTCCTTTGCAGGAAAAAAATTTGTGCATGTCCCTCACTGGGCTGGGACAGGACAGACCCTGGCCATCCTGAACATGGTCTCTCTGCTTTCCAGGTGTGCTTGGCCTGAGATACTCGCATTACCTCTAATTTCTGCTTCTTTAACCTACAGTAAACACAGACAGCGAGACCGCCGTTGTTAACGTCACCTATGCAAACCGGGAGCAGACCAGGCAGTAAGTGCCCTGTAGCCCACTCAAGCAGCACAAGGCTGCCCTTACGTGGTATGCTGCTGTGGCTTTGTCCCCTTTACTATGTGCAGAAAATAGGATTTTCAGTGCTGGGAGTCACATTAACCCAGAATTGATAAACTTGGGATAAAAATATGGCAAATCTTTGAGAAACACCCTGTTCCCTGTTCTGATTTCTTTTTATTTGCCTTCAGATTAAAGCCCTTTAGAAAACATTCAAGTTAGGCTTTTTTTTCTGCAGTTCAAAGAGTAAAAACAAACAAACAACTTTTTCCTTGTATTCAAATGTTTTAAGGAATTGTGGATTTAAGGAATTAAGGAAAAAAAAATACTGAAGCCAAGTATCATAGAAACTGGTAGGTTCCTAGGTGTGAAGCAACATGCATCCTCTCTGGCTAATGGTTGTGTCACTGGGGGACTTTCAACTCCAATCCTTATCCTGCCTGGGAAAGATTAGGCTTTACACTAAATGCAAATGGAAAAATAGTTGGGTTTTCACCACTGTGTTTATTTCACTTTCCTCTTGCTCTGATGAAGAGCTCTGGAAAGTGATGGAATAAGCACTTTCCTTGGAGGACAGCCAGGAGGAGCTAATTGATAGATTTTTATCCAGGAAGATTTATGTCACTGAGTTGGGCATGTCTCAATTGTGGCCACTGTGGCCATGCCACAGTCTCCAGGGACATTGTGTGTGGCCACCCCATGAAAGCATCTGCTTCCAAATCACTGCCTGGCCTATAATGTTTCAACTGTCAAAACTGCGGCCACCATGAACTTGCTGTGGTTGTATGTGTGGCCGCACCAAAGCTTCACTGGAGAATCACCCTTTAGTTGTACTTTCTGTAATAGCATGGGATAGAGTCCAGTACCACAGCGTGCATGGAGCACAGCAAAGGGATTGCTCCCATGCATAACCGGTTTGTCCTGTCCAGTGTCCGTCTGCACTGGCCCTGTGCTTTGCACTTGGAAATGTTTTGGATTTCCCTTGTTAGGAAGCCTGTAGCAAGAGCTTTTTGAGAGTAGCTTTGCTCTCAGGTCTGCAGCCTTTCTCCCCTGCTTTTTTTTTTTTTTTTTTTTTTTTTTTTTGGGGGGGGGGGTGTATACACTTTATCAAGTGTTTTCCTCTGGAGCCTCCCCATCCTTCAGGGATGGGGCTACTAGTCTCTTCAGCCAGTTGCAGGGCTTTCCTTAGCACCACCACCATGAGTTGAGTCAGTGAGCAGTTTCTGGAAACTTGCAGTTTGGATTGTCTCAGTAGAAACCTTGGGAGGTTAGCTGTGGAGAACTGTGACAAGCGCAGTCACTTTGCTCTTGCTGCCAGCCCCATCTATCGACAGTTTACAGCTCTTGCAGCCAGTACTTAAAATCCCCACTAGGAGATGGGTCTGAAATATTGACAAAAAAAAAAAATAATAATAATAATTGTAAGGCAGAGGAGACCTGGAAATCACTCCCTGCACCTTCCTGTCCTGCAACCATTGCTCTAGTCCCCTGACCCAGGGTTGGGTGTTCAGAGAGAGCCACCTTAAAACATTTTGCCCTATCCAGGCTGGGTGGAAAGTCCTGCCAGATCTTTGTGGCATCGATGGCTTCTCCATGCACCATTCCTAATGCATCCTCAATGGACATTTGGTGCCAGGGAGGGTTTGACCTGTTTTGGGTGGTGCTGATATGCTGCTGCTTGAGGAGGGACATCCACCACCCCAACCCCTTCTCTCCTTGCTTGTCTTCCAGAGCCATCATGAAGCTGAATGGGCACCAGTTGGAGAATCATGCGCTGAAGGTCTCCTACATCCCTGATGAGCAGTCCATGCAAGGGCCGGAAAATGGGCGGCGGGGTGGGTTTGGGGCACGTGGTGCCCCCAGGCAGGGTTCCCCTGTCACTGCAGGGGCATCTGTCAAACAGCAGCCAGTTGACATTCCCCTCCGTCTCCTGGTACCCACACAGTATGTGGGTGCTATCATCGGCAAGGAAGGGGCCACCATCAGGAACATCACCAAGCAGACACAGTCCAAGTGAGTCTGTTCTCCTTCCCTTCCCCGTGAGCTGGTTTGCACCTTAATTAGTGAACTGGTCTGCAGTGATTTTTGAGGCTGGATTTCTTTGTGGAGCATGGAGGATGCTCTGGCACTCAAGCTGTACAGGGTGGTATGTCCAAGAGCCACATTCCCATGTGGTTCCTCAGCTCTGCCTTCTTGTTCCCCACATGTCTCCCTTTGCCAGGACAGCCCTGGCTGGATCAGGGCCCACACGCTCCTCACTGCTGGGCAGCAGAGAAACTTCAGGGAGGGCATGGGGAAATCACTAGTTCAGCTGGTCTTGTTTAGCACAAGCCTGCTGAGCTTCACCCACCTGCATTTGGCCTACAATCTTGTGTTGACTACTGCTCTTCTCCAAGGAGAGCATGTCTTTTCTAAGACATGAATTGATAGACAATGTGTCCCATCTCCCAGGAACATGTTTGTTCCACCACTTAATCACTCCTGTTATTTAATATAAATAGATGCTGCTGCCTTATTTGGATTTCTGTGTTTTGAGCTTATAGCTACTGTGTCCATGTCAAGTATTGAGCCCAGAATTAACTCCCCTTTCCTTTCCTGTGTGCATCTAACATAGTGCTTGATCTTAGGGCAGTCTGCAGGGATGCTGAGGGAGTAGAGCAGCCAGCACTCACACTGCTGGAAAGCCAGAGCCTCTCCCCTGTGCCCCACCCCAGCATTGATCCTTTGCTTGCAGGATTGATGTCCACCGAAAAGAGAATGCAGGAGCTGCAGAAAAAGCCATCAGCATCCACTCCACCCCTGAGGGTTGCTCTGCTGCCTGCAAAATGATTTTGGAGATCATGCAGAAGGAGGCAAAGGACACCAAGACGTAAGGTTTCCCCCTTCCCTTCTGTGCATGCATATCCTATCCACAGCTCTTTGCTGGGCTGCATTACTCTCTTAACACCTGGACCTGTGTGGCACTCCAGTTTGCATGTGGGAGCTGTGCCTTGGGAGAGCTGGAGTACTTTGAGCAAGGAAACATGAATTTACCCTGTCACTGTGTAGTCAATCTCTCTTCTTCTGGCAGTAGTAATCCTTTTTTTTTTTTTTTCATTCCTCTCTCAAGAGCTGATGAAGTGCCTCTGAAAATCTTGGCCCATAACAACTTTGTGGGGCGCCTGATTGGCAAAGAAGGGCGAAACTTGAAGAAAGTGGAGCAGGACACAGAGACAAAAATCACCATCTCATCGTAAGGCTCCTTGCTGTCTTTGGGAAAACCAGGGCAGACCTTTTCCAGCCTGGGGTGGATGGGAAGGATGAGGAAGAGATGGATGATGTGATGAAAGTGGGCGAAGATGCCTCTCCATTACATGGGAAACCAACCTATGGCATGGGTACTTTGGTTCCCAAAGCTGTCTTGAAAAATCTTGGTATTATATTTTCTTTATTCACTTCCTCTTACCCTCTGTGCTGCAGTGGCCCATAGGTCTGTCTGGGTTTTATAGCCAGTGAGAATTGTTTTTTCCTCTTAAATTATGTTTTTTGGGGAAGGCTGGATGGACTTCCCAACGCAAACCATTATTTTGGTCCCTGCTCTGACTGGCACCGGGGCAGGTGCTGCCTTTGCAGTGCCTGCTATGATGATAGCAGCTAATCTTCCATGAGAATGAAGGGAGGATGCATACACTGCCGGGAAGGCATGGCAGGGAGATGGTGCAGCTGCTTCACCAGGGTAACGCTGACACCCCCCCCCCCCCCCACCAGATTGCAGGACCTGACTCTGTACAACCCTGAAAGGACGATCACAGTGAAGGGCTGCATCGAGAACTGCTGCAAAGCAGAGCAGGAGATCATGAAGAAAGTGAGGGAAGCCTACGAGAATGATGTAGCAGCCATGAGTGTGAGTGCAGCTCGGCTCAGGGACAGCAGCTCTGCCGGGCAGGGTTCCTGCCCTAACTCTCATCTGATGTGCCCTCTCTAAGAGGATGCCTTGGTAAAAGCAATGATCATTTCTTTCCTCTCACCCTCAGCTGCAATCTCACCTCATCCCTGGCCTTAACCTGGCTGCTGTGGGCCTCTTCCCTGCCTCCTCCAATGCAGTACCTCCTCCTCCTAGCAGTGTCTCTGGAGCCGCGCCATACAGCTCCTTCATGGTAGGTGAACACATGGCAGCTAAAATCACTCTTGTTTCCAGCTCAGAGATCTCCTCTGTGTTGGGAAGATCCTTGCAATGAATGGGGCTGTGACTTTAGCATCTCTTGCTGTAAGCTGGCAGGTCAGGTCCAGTGTGGGTGCAGAATCTGGACCTTTAACTTATTGCAAATACAGCAAAGTACTCACCCAGCACCATCAGGAGAGGCATAGCTGTCACTTGGGCTAGCAGAGGGGGGTTTAGGGCCCTTTACCGCCCAGAACCTCATGATGGCATCTGAGCCTGAGCAGTAACACTGTACCTGCAGCCTCCGGAGCAAGAGACCGTGCATGTCTTCATCCCTGCGCAGGCGGTTGGTGCGATCATTGGCAAGAAGGGCCAGCACATCAAGCAGCTCTCCCGGTTTGCAAGTGCCTCTATTAAGGTAGTGTCTCCCTGTCAAGGAGCTCTGTCATGCCAGCACCTCTCACCAAGTGGGTGCCGTTCTGGTGGTGAAAAACACCTTAAAAGCCCAGGTGATGTGTCTGGGTGTCCAATCCTGCACTGCAGGGGAGGAGGGCATGGCCATAATCCTGCCTGTGCAACTCCCTGCTGCAGTGACAGTCTCTCTCCTCCCCTCCAGATTGCACCCCCAGAGATGCCGGATTCCAAAGTGCGCATGGTCATCATCACGGGCCCTCCAGAAGCTCAGTTCAAGGTCCTTCCCTTTGCTGCCATCACTGGGGGGGGGGGGGGGGGGGGGGGGGGAAGGGGTCTCCCAGTGCCCTCCTCCAGTATCCCCTTCCCTGCAAAGCTGGATGGGGAGGAACTGAATGGCCCCCTCTTCCTAGCGTGCACTTTTGAGACCTCCAGGGGAGGTCTGTAGCTTTTTTAAACACAGCACCAGCCCTCCTGGGAGCTGAGCTGGCTTAAAACCCTGAGGAATTGGGATTTGATTGGGATCTGGCATATGTCCCTAGTCCCCAGGATGGATACCTGCCGATCTGGGTGCACTGAGGGGGCATGCGGGGACAGGACATCTTAAGCTGCACCTGATGCCACATTCCTTCCCCTCTACAGGCACAAGGCAGGATTTATGGGAAGCTGAAGGAGGAAAACTTTTTTGGACCAAAGGAAGAAGTAAAGCTGGAGACACACATCCGGGTCCCTGCCTCATCTGCGGGGAGGGTCATTGGCAAAGGAGGCAAAACTGTAAGCAAAAGTGACATTTGGAAGAGGATGAGAGCATCACGGGGTTGTGATGTCTCTGAGAGCGCACCCACTTTGTGCCAGCAGCCAGGGGAATCCCAGTGACAGATTTCCCACTGTCACTGGCTTGGGGGACATGAATGTTCTTCCCACACCATGCAACGGGTTGGTCTCTACCCTTCCGTGCAGGTCAATGAGCTGCAGAACCTGACGGCAGCGGAGGTGGTGGTACCACGGGATCAGACACCCGATGAGAACGAGCAAGTCATTGTGAAGATCATCGGGCACTTCTATGCCAGCCAGGTATGGTCCTGGCAGCTCGGTGCTGGTAGATCCCCCATTGCTCATAAGGGGTAGTGTTCACCTGTATTTCCTCCTATAGAAGTTTTTTCTGCACTTAGCTGTTGATTTTATGTTTTATTTTTAATTGGGTGTCCATGAGCCCCTTTGCTGTGGGTGATGGTGTGAGATAGTGAGGGAAGTGAGGGAAGGAGGGAGAGCTGTGGGCTTATGTGCACATGCATTCACAGAGTGTGATGTCCAAAACCCAACTTTTTGAGAAAACCACAGTAAAATAGGAGAGAAAGGGATCTGCAGGAGTTACCTAGCCCACCTGTGCCACCATGAACAATTCCTGCCAGTATTTGATCTCACATGTTCTTGAAACTAACCAGCGACAGAGATTTTTTTTCCCATCCCACTTCGCAGGCGTCGTTGAATGAAAAAATGTCCTGAACTTTTTCTGTGACCTGTGCTGCCCACATCAACATCTGTCGTGACCTGTAGTGCCGTTTCCCTGCAGTTTAACAGGACCTGCTGGACAGGGGGAGAGCTTGGGAGTGGTGCTCTGACACCAGCACAGGGACCCCAGTTTCCCTCTTTGCTCTTCTTGTCCACAGATGGCACAGCGCAAGATCAGAGACATTCTGGCCCAGGTGAAGCAGCAACATCAGAAGGGACAGAGTGGCCAGCTGCAAGCAAGGAGGAAATAAGAGCAGCAATGACACCAGTGTGAAAAGTGGAACAAGCCAATGCTGGGCTTAAGAGTGGCTGGGAATCAGTTACCATAGACAATTTTTTCATTGACAGGTTGACGTTAAAAGGCAGTTTGATTGGCTTCCAAGTTAGAGGGCTAGGTTAAGAATCATACCACGTAATTTGATCCATTTTTAGCTCCCCATGCCAGAACAGCTACTTAAATGAACTGAGAGGTGCTGCAGTGCACTGGGAGAACCAGCTGTGCTGCTGAGGCTGGAGCACTGTGGGGTGCCAGGGATGACAGTGCAGCAAACCTGCAACTGCCACAGCACTCAGCCACTCTTCTGGGTGCAACATTTGCCTTCTCATTTAAGTAGCTTTTGGAAGTACTACCCCATCCATCTTTGGCTCCCACCAGGGCTTCCCTGCAGTTGAATCTCTCTGTCCCTCCCTCCTCCTCCTGCCTTGGCAGCATAGCTGATGGATATTTCTAGAGCGCTGTTAAACCTTTTGGAGCTTTTGATTTTGATTTTTTTTTTTTTTTTTAAGAAATTAGCAAACTTACCAACTCCCATTGGTAACAAGTTCCATTGCAAGGTGGGATATAAAAAAAAAAAAAAAAAAAAGCCTTAGTGCCAAATGGATTTGGATCCCTTAGGAGCTTTGAACCTATTGAATCTTAGGAACACCCAAGAGCAAGCTGGAGAAGTTCCCTCTCACCTGTGCTGTGTTGTACAGTGCCTTAGAAGCCAGGACAGCACCTCTATTTTCCAGGATGACTTTTTTGTTTCATTTGTTTTAATGTTTCTTTTCATTTTAGGTTAGTTTACTTTAAAGAAGTTTCTTTTGAAGCCTTTGAAATAATGGCAGAAGTGGGATGTACAGCTTTAGCAGTGACCATTTTCTCAGTGATCTTAGCTGTGTAGGTGCCAACCTGTTCCAGAGATGAGGCAAACTGCATGCAGAAGGGAAGAGGTGAAGGAAGTGCTTTGGTTTTCCCTCCTCCCTTCAAGCAACAGCAATAAAACAACAATAACAAAAGCAAAGAAAACCCTGCTTGGTAGGAAGTATGAATTAATCTGCATCTCTTTAATAATCAGATTACCTGAACTAAATGCATGCAGAGCAGTTCTGGAGTTCAGGAGAAAAGCCAATGGAATTTGGGGGTGTAAAGGAGGACAGATCTCTAAGGCTCTGTATATCTCGTATTGAGAAAGAGCCTTGGCACTTGGCTCTTCAGTCCAGTTTTGCTGCTGAACCAGGGCATGCTTTTGCCCCGACATCTCTGGCATTTCGTGCAAGGAGGGGCAGCAGCTCCTTTGCAAAGTCCTCTGCAGGTGGCTGGGGATGTGAACTCAGCCTCGGTTTCCCCACCTGGAGCAATCGATTTGCGCCCTGAAATCCTGCTGGTGTCTCCAGGGCTCAGCCACAGGTGGGTGTATGGCAACACAACTTTTTTTTTTTTTTTTTTTTTTTTTTTTTTAATATCCAGGGGAATATTGTTAACAAACTTGGGATGTGCTAGTTTGTTTTAACTCTCCTGGGGTTATTTGTTGTTGCCCTCCACTCAAATTTCTCTAGGTGGAGAAAAATATTCTAGAAATGTAGCACATTAAAAGATTTTTTTCCTTATTTAAAAACAAAACAACACAACCACCACCACCCTTCTTTCTGTGGTAAGAACTGTTCTCGTGAGACAATACCAAATATATACGTCAAATGAATGTAAGATGGTTACTGATTCCCATCACTCTTATGAGGATTTTATATTTTATATATATTTTAATGGTTTGTTTTTAATACTGAGTATTTGGAAGGGACAGTAACTGCTGTGATTGCCTCTTCCATGCAGGGTAAGGTCTTGTCTCTATGTGGGGGGTGGGGCAGGGCTTGGTATGCATTCCTTGCTGTGGTAGAGGGGCCCTGGTCCTGTGCAGCCCCTGGCCATGGCTCTGACTGGAGCAGGGGTACTGCATGCCAGGTAAAGTCCCTGTGCCATGTTTCTCTGTAATCCAGCCCAAATGTTGGCTGACGCTGGTTTTCCTGCAAATTGGGGCGGGGGGTGAAAAAGCAAAATTATGTCTGGCTCTGGGGGAAGGTGGTGCAGCCTGGAGCCTGCAGTGTGCTGTGGAGAGAGGGGCAAAGCAGGTGCCCCAGGAGGCAGGAGGAGACCTGGCAGCAGCCTTGGGCGAGCTGATTCAAGGCTTAAAAGGAGAGAATTGGAAATAAACTTCACACTGATGCTCTTAGCATTTCTTTCTTAAATGGAGACCAGACCTCCCATTTGAGCAGACGTTTTCCTGGGTGCATCCTCCAAAGCGAGAACTGGCTTTGAATTTGGATTATGCAGCATCAGGAAGGCGGGTGGTTTATTGATAAGGGAACACAGCAGCAGTTACTGTCCTTTTAGACGTTGCAACAACAACAAGGTGTAGGGGAAAGCCAGATATTGCTGTGTGTTTGAGCAACAAGAAAAAAAAAAGGAGGGAAAAAAAGCTACCTCAAGGTATGAAGTTACCTCAGCAATTTTTTTTTTTGGGGGGGGGCTTGCTGATATTTTATATAAAAGCTGATAGTCTTGAATATTTTATTTTTTTAATGAAAAGAGAAGTTAAGTTTCATAATTTCTTATGAGCCAGGAGTTATGTGCAGGTAGCCAAGTGTTATGAGCTCTCTATGGAGAACGACAGAAACTTCAGACATAGTGGAAAAGATGGCAGCAGCATATTATTTTGGCCTTTTCAAGCCAGAAATGAATTTTACCATGACTCAAGAGCTATCAGATGTCACGACTCTTTGAGAACTTGGACAAATTGGAGCCCACCAACTTTTTCAGTTGGAAAGACTTTTTTTTTTTTTTAAAAAAAAAAAAAAAAAAAAAAGCCTTTGTCAGTCCAACTCCATCAGGAAACCAAATTGTTGAAGTGCTTGGAATTGGAAATCTACTACTCAAGGCAATACGAGGATAGACTTACCTTCAAGCACCATTCTTAGGCATCAAGCTGGCTATGCCAAGTGGGGTACATGGGGTTTGCTGATATTTAAACTGTGCCAGCTTGGGCAATTTTACAAACAGTTGTAAGCCATATCTTTCAAAATGCAAACAAATTGGCTTCCTGTGTTGACACAGAGGAAGTCTCAAACCATCTTCTCCACTATACTATGATGCTGTTAAATATTTTACAGAGATTTACCTCAGTTTTACTGAGGACAAACAATCAAAAAAAAAAAAAAAAGAAATGGGAGCCAACTTTTTTATACAAACACATACTAAGGAGAGAAAAAGTGAACAACCTTAATGAATGATAGGTGTGAACCTCTCCCTGTCTGCTTGAGAAGGTTCATGTGCTTTTTTTTTTTTTTTTTTTTTTAAAAAAAAAAAGTCCCATCTTGCTATTTTTTCATTATACCTGCAGGAAAACAACCCTTTCTTGAGTATTAGTTGGAAATATATCACTGGTGGTGAAGTCAATTTGTAAGTGGCCAGCTGGCTCCCCAGCCTCACTCCTCTCTTCCACTCCTAAACCCCATGGAAATTTTGGGTGCATGAGGAACACAGGATCAGGCTCACCTCTAGTGATGGAGAAGTGCTGGCCCTTTTCCAGAGAGATGGGAACAAAGGAGCAAAGCTGTGCAGTGGCAGCAGGAGGAAACCCCTGCCCACCTGTGCAACACCTGCACTTGTGCCCCTCCACAAGAAGGTGCTTTTGCCTGTTTTTCCTTCTCTTTCAGAGAGTGGCATTTGTCCTAGGAAAAACAGTTTCTTATTTAAATCTGGCTCTCTACTTTTTACAGCCTTGCATAAATCAGTGTATTCAGACATCGGTGATTATAATTGTATTTTCCAACAGCAAGTGTTTTTGATAACTGGTGCAAACTATCATTACGAAGAAAAAAAAACACCACCCATAATACTGTTAATCAGATTGTTGCAGTGAGAAGATCTTGACACATACCTAAAGTCTGATGATTCAGGGACACCTTTGATGCTTTTCACCAGCAAAGGGCTGCAGGCACAAAGCCACCTCAAGGCTGATCCCTTTGCCACCAGTGCCTGAGTCTGTCTTTGTAGCAGCTGATATATCACTGGTGCTGTCACATAAGAGTGAGTGGTTCTTTTGGGAATATCATTGTTTCCCTGAAGGAAGGCAGCATCAGCTGTGGTTTCATAAGGCAGACCCAGTTGCTGGGAAGAGGCAAGTCTGCTGCTGGCCATTTCTCTTCTCCCCAGGTTGGGGAAGCACTTAAATGCCTGCTTAAATTCTTACTGACATCCCATTGAGTTCAGTAGGACTTCTGGAAAGCAACTTTGCTTTGTAAAGTTATTCGCAGTAAGGAAGATGCCTCTAAGCACCTCTGTATTTCTCCAGAGCCAACCTGAGCTGGGAACAACTAAACCAGCATAAACCAGGATCCCCATCCAGACTGGTCATGAGGGCCAGGGGAAGGAGATGCAAGCAAGCTTTGAATTAGGCTTGGAGTGAAGAAGCAGGAAACAAATCTCTAGTAAAACCTGAAAGCAAGCAGAAAGGAGGATAACTGCTCTGCAGTACCTCCTTCCTGATAGCTACTCTCTTTGCACTGGAAAAATAGGCAATTTATGGGGAACCTCCCATAGGAGCCCTTTAATAGCAAGAAAATCAACCCACATCCACTGTGCTAAATCTGATAAAACCAGACTGGGACACAGCAGGGACCCAGGGAAGATGCTTGCTTGTGGCTTCATCTTCACTGGGGAACAGGGTGATGAGCAGCACCAATTGCTCCTCTCTTCTGAGCTGCTGCCTCTCGTGTTTGTACTAGCAGATTCCCCCCCCCCCCCCCATTTTTATTCCCCCCTCCCAAGGAGGTAGCCCTAAGTGCTGAAAGGGGTGCATGGCAGGTCAGTTTGTTTCTTGAAATTGTTCTTTCCTGTCAGTTTAGAAAGTTTTTAAGTTGAGACGGGCAGGCATGTAGGGAGCCTCTGGGATAGGAGAGGGGGAGTTTCTGCTTGCTGTCTTGGGGCTCGCCAGATTGTGCCAGGGTGGGAGCTTCAGGCAGGAAGCAGTGCATGGGTATAGCAGGGAGTTTGTTTCCCAAGTGTGCCACTGGCTGGCTCTAAGGCCGTAGGGCAAAACGGAAAGAAAGCAAATAAATAAATCTCTGTGTGTCAGTTTCTCCCCAGTGGGAGTAATACTTCTTATCTACCTCACAGGCCTGTTGTGAGGATTAATGAATTAATGTCTCTGAAGCACTTTGTGATGCTCAGTTCCATATACCAGGCAAAATATTGCTTCCAGGACTAACAACCATGATGCTATGTGGATTTTTGGGGGGTTCATCTCATATTATTGCTATCAGAATCTTTTCATTCAGTTAGGGAAAATGAGAAAACAAAAAGCAAAGCCAAACAAACAAAACCCAACAGTTAATGTTTTTCTCTTCCAGGTTCTGACCACTTTCTCATCCCCTAAGTGAGTTGGGGACTCCCTGAGGTAGGGAGGTGAGTTGGGGTTCAGCAGCAACAATTGGGCCATGCTCCCTCCTGGCAGTCATGATTGCAGTCTGACTGCACTGACAGGCTTGAAAGAGTTTTACAGGGTCAAAGTAGATGAAAATCCATTGTAAATACTGAAAAGAAACTGCCTCTAATGTACACTTTATGTTTCCTGGGCATTGGGTTTTGGTTGTGTTTTAAGTTTTTAGTGGGGGAAAAAAAAAAATCAGTATAAGTTAGTCAAATAGTTCATCAGTACCAGAATAAAATTATCTCTTAATTTCTAGTTCCAAATATTGTGTTTTCTAGCTTCTGGAAAAAAAAAAAAAAAAAAGAGTTCAGAAATGCAGACTTGTTATAAAACAGTTGAAGACATAAATTTAATTTCTTTGTTTTTAATATAGTTCTTCCCTCTCTGTCTCCTGGTGATTCACAGAATGTAGGCTTAATATTTCTGGAACTTTTTTGTTTTCAAAAAAAAATAGTAACTGAGATTTTGGGGTGTGAGAGGATTTTTTTTTTTCTTTCTTTTTCTTTCCGCCCATTGTGGCTTTTGTTTTGTTTGGATGAAATCAGTGTGAGCCTGTGAAAAGTGAAGGTCCCTGAGAGGCCGCTTGGGTACAGCAAATGGCTGGGATGTGCTGTGCCCAGCCTGGCCCTGGGCTTTGCTTGACTGGAGGTGAAAAACACAGATTTGCTATGAGAGAAGGGCATGGTGACTGGCAGCATGAATTAGTGCATGGAAGTTTCAATTCTATTTAAATTCAGCCTGATTGTTGAAAGTGGGTGGACAAGTGCCAGCTGCCCAATGCTTAGGAAACTGCCTCTAAGCAGGTGCATGCAAATTAGTATGTCCAAGGCTCAAATTAACTTGGGATGTCCGATGGGCAGAGCTGTGCAGCAGCTCACTGGGAGCAGAGCACCATGACAGGATAACTGTTGTTAGGCAAAATGAGGATCTAAAGTTGCAAAACTCTCTTGAAGGAATTATCTGCCATGGTATGGTGTGTAGGAGATGCACATCAATGATGTGTAGGGAGGGAAAAATGAATCCCAATTCAGCCTTGAATAAGCCTTTTTTACTAGTTTTGGCATTTTTTGTTGTTGTTGTTTGTTTGTTTTTAATAATTTGTGATTATGGGTAAGATCTGGAGCAGAGCAAAACCACCCAGAGGCTCTTAAATTGTGATTTTTGGAGAACATGCAGATGATGCAAGCTGGAAATGAACACGTGCAAACTACCTCAAGGTTGACCCAATTGACGGACAGGGGAAAGTCTGGCACCACTGCCACATGGGAACAGCCTCGGGACAGTCTTCACACACATCAGAAGACACATCCTCCCAGGTGGTGGAGAGACAGATTTGGAACCCTGTCCTTCCACCCCACAATTAGGGAGGGAGCATTGCAGTATAGAAGAGGAAAGAGAGCTGATGAGGAAGGCTCCTGGGACCATTGGTTTGGGATAGTCGCTGGTCAGGATGGGCTGTAAATTGGACTCCTTGAAAGTCAGCCCATTGCTGACTGTAGTGTGCATTTGAACCCTGCTGCTTTACTGTACCTTACTGTTTTTTTATTTATTTTATTTTTTCTTGAAGACAAATAATTCACTAAGTTGTGGCAGGGCATGCCAGGATGCTTTGCCTGGTCTGTAGTGGCAGCCCATCCCTGCTATTGTGGCAAAACAGTGGATTATGAACTGTGGAAGGTATTTGTGTGCTGCATTAGCAAAGTATCAACATGAGCTAAAGATGAAAGGCATTTTTTGCTAAAACAAAACAAAACCACAACAAATTAAGACCCAGGAGTCAGCTGTGTGACAGAATTGAAGCCATTTTTTGACCGATTTGGGTAAAGGATTTTGAAAAGCAACACTAAGTCCAGCAGGACGTAGTTGGTAAATGTTTTCCATAGGGATGCAGCAGCATGGAGTGGGGGAGGGCTCTCTGAGAGCTGCTGTGCTCCTGTGCAGGCAGAGTATCCTGGAGGAGGTGGAGAGTAGCACTGGATGCATCGGGCTCCTGTTGCTCTTGGTGGATTGTCCCAGAAAATTGGTGGGATTGTCTGGGATCAGTGCAGAAGCTAACCGTCAAAATCGCCATAATGTGTTTAAGTGTTCGTTACCAAGCAGTTAAGCATATCAGTTCATTTGAAATGTATCTGGATTCATCATGAGATCAAATATGTTGACTTCAAGAGGAAATCTGGCTCTAAAACTTGACACATAACCCCCCCCCCCAATATTGCTTATTTAACCAGCTCTGTTAGGCTGAATTGAAAACCAACAAATTTTAGGGTCACTCTAGGTGAGGCAAAACCCCAGATGAAACCCTAGAGTTTCTTGAAAGCCACAAATGGCTGGTGCCTATGGAGTCTGCCAGTTTCACTGCATGTCAAACATGGGGGCATGACCTTATATATAACCAAGTCATTTTTGTTTATCTACCTCTTAGCAACAATAGATTAAAACTAGATAGTGGCAACTCCACATGCTGTAGTGTAGAGGGGAAAAAAAAAAAAAAAAAAAAAAAAAAAAAAAAAAAAAAAAAAACTCGTTTTCCAAAGAAAAATGTTCTTTAAGAATAGAATTTATGGGCTTTCTTTTCACTTTAAAGTGGTCATTAGTTGAAAAAGATCCAGACCTCAGCAGTCCAAACTGGTTAGTTGTAACTTTTTTTTTTTTTTTTTTTTTTTTTATGCTCAATCTTCCATTACTTTTTCATTTTCAACTTTGATATTTACTTCTGTCAGCAGTAGAACTTCCATCCTCCTCAGTTCCCCAGTATAGTGGGGCTTTATGCATATTTTTTGGTGGCATCAGGTTGATGGCAGTGCGAGGGGTGTCCTGAGCAGCCCATCAGCCATGCAAAGCACTCCAATGAATTGCAATGGAGCCAAATATGAGGTCCTGTTTTACTCTGCATCCTGGCACCAGGAGCACCCAGCAGTGCCTCGACCATGGGACAGGTGCACCCAAAAGTGCTCATTAACCCACTGAGCAAAGCCGTGTCTCTTTCCAGCAACTGCTCCAATGCAATTTCAAACTATTCCTCAAAAATAAGTTGTACTTCATTGTAAGGCTACTGTTTTTCCTCCCTTCAGCTGAATGTTTCTTTCCACCTTTCCCCTCTCTTTTTTTGCCTCATCTAATCTGTGTTCTTCCCTTGTACTCTGGTGTGAGGCATTATGTTGGTTTGGATGTGGAGTTGAGATTATGGGTGGATGTGGGCTCCATTTCTCTTCCAGCAAGGTTTTGCCACAAACCGCTTTACTCCACTGTTTTTTTGGTTGTTTTTATTTTTAATAAAGAAGAAAACAAACAAACAATCCAGCCTAACACTGTTGCTGTGTGTTTTTCATCGAGTTGTGGGACAGGAAGTTAGAAATAAAGGTGCTGGTGGGGAAACAGGTGTCTGAGGACATGCATGTGGGTGGCAGCAGCAGCGCCCAGGGAAACCTTGGAGGTTGCCGTTTGTTCTTCATCGGCGGTGTACTGGGTCTGGCTGGGATGTTAACTTTCCCTGTGGTGGGATCCAAACTTTTTCTGTTTCACGTCTGGGGTTTGTAGGAGCATGTGGTATACTTTTGTAGAACCTCTGAGGGGCGCTGGGCACGGGGTTCAGGCCCTTTGCAAAGCCCAAAGCCCGTCTTCGTTTCGGGGCTTGTCGCGCCCGGGCCGTGCACCACCGAGACCCCCGGCCCCTCTGCCCGCGGCCCACGCTGGGGACAGGGGCGTGTGGGCACGGTGCCCCGGTTTAAAATGGAAGAAACGGGGTCTCGGCGGGAGGCGGGCACGCCGCCTGCCAGGCAGCTGCCCGGGTACACACGCACACCGCGGGCACCAGCGCGACCAGACTGCAGATTTCGTAGGGTTTGGCGGCGCTGCAGAGCCCTGGCACATCCAGCCCCTCCCCGGGCCCGCGGGGCGCGGTGGAGCGGTGCCGAGCGACGCGTGCGGTGGCGGGCGGGCTACCGGCGGCGGCGGCGGCGGCAGGGCGGCGGCGTCCAGAAGAGACCCCGAGCCGGGCCCACCTCAGAGGCGAGGTCGGGGAGAGCAACCGTAGCGGCGGCGACAAGAGTCAAGAAGTAGCGGCAAAACAACTCCAGAGCGGTCCCATGGTGTAATGGTTAGCACTCTGGACTTTGAATCCAGCGATCCGAGTTCAAATCTCGGTGGGACCTCGTGGCTTTTTTGTCTCCGCTGTCTCGATATTTCAGCGGGAGGCGGGCGCGAATCGGTGGGGTGGTGGCGGCACCGGGCCTGCCCCGAAAGCCCTCCCGTCCTCCACTTGTGCCGGGCACCCACACGCCTCCATTTTGTGCGGGGGCGCCGGCTCTTATGAGCGCACGCGCGTGAGCACAGACGGGGCGGAGCTGAGGAGGGCGCTGTTCAGCTGCTGGCACAGGTTGCGCGCGTGGAGTGACGCTGCCACCTCCCCGCGCTGCTATTGGCTGGGAGCGTCCCCCTTCTGCGCTAAGCGGCGCCCCCGCTTCGGGGGGGGGGGGGGGTGGCTAACGCGGGCTGCGGAGCGCTTCACCGGGCGGCACCACAAATCCTGGCGGCGGTCGGGGGGGCGTCCAGCTGCGGCCCCTCCGTGGGGTTGGAAGTAGAGAAATGCTCCCTTCCCCCACAGGGGGCAGCGCTTGGATCAGCCCACCGCGGAGGACGGGCGGCGGCCGCGCAGCGCCGAGGCGGAGCTGGCTGTGACGCAGGGCTTGGGGAGCTCAGCCAGAATTAACCGGGCGATCTTCCCAGGGCTCAGGAAACACAGACCTGTTTGAGACCTCCTCCTCCGGGATTAGGAGCAGGGATGGACAATAAAGCTCTGTTTTGGCACAGAAGCGGATTTTATTTTTATTTAGTTATTTATTTTTGTGGTAAGGATGTCTAATCTGGATAAAGCAGGAGGATGCTTGGGGATGCTTATCGCTAGGTTTGATCCGTGCTGTGTGGCAAAGTTATCCTTTCCAGACACAAGAGACAGAGGCTGTGCTTTGAATGCACACTGAGTGGATTTATTTGGTGTAGGCAAGAGAAAGAACAAAACCTTTATTGATTGAGTTATTTATGGCTAGGTAGGTACACAACACCAGATGCAGAAGATTTGTATGAGTTCCCTCCTGAGCTGCAACCAGGAAGAACCTCTTTGTTGTGTTCAGGTTCCACAGGGTTCCCAGATTTTGGGCCACGTCTGAGGCTGAACAGCTGAGGACCTCCAGTCCCACAGGCTCCTGCAGGCAAGTGTCAAGCATGACCAGCAGTGGCCCAGCAGCCAGGACAACACTGCAGCTCCAGATGGCTCCAGGAGCAATTTCTCCGTATATGCAGCATTTAAAGTAGTCCTAAGCCCACCTCCATGGTCTTCTGGAGCCTCATCCGTGGCTGCTTTCTCCACCAGCATCATGAGAGACAAAGGCTATACCCAATATGCAAAGGGTACCTTCTCTACAATCACCAAACAGCCATGTCCCATGTGGTGGGAGAGGTTTGTACCTGCCCTGAATTTGTAGCAATTATCATTGCTGTGTTTAAGACTGACCTTGTGCATGTACCACCTCTGAGCAGAGGCTGTCTGGGCTGCCAGCTCCAAGTCATCCCTGTCACCATCGAGACGTTGTGGGACAAGACTTTGCAGCACTACTACCTGTATGGAATTGGTCCATCCTCCCCGCCTGCCCACAGCACAGCTTCAGCAGCAGAGGAGAGCAGGAGGGCAGATGGTAAAGCCAAGGCAGTGTTTGGAGCCACCACAGCTGCAGGCAGGCCCTGACAGCTTGCTCTCCTGTGGCTGCTGGAGGGTTTCCCAGCAAGGAAGCGAGACCAAGTGGCAGGGTGAAGCATTTGAACAAGCTGCTTGGGGCCCTGCACCTTCCTGTGTCTCATAATGTGTTGAAGTCCCCAGACATACTCTGGACATCCTATGGCTCTAGATGCATTGTGGATGTGAACTGTGGTCTGTAGGAGTGATGGACAGCATTATTGGGCTGGGGGTATACATTGGAATAAAGAGAATAAAGCTTCAGACCTCTGGAAGCCTCAAACTAGCAACACTATATTGTCTGCCAGTGCCAGATGGGAAAACAGGCACCAAGGGGAAATAAGTGAGGTCCCGCTGGGAGCATTCTTCTGCAGTGAGCAGGGAGAGGGGGGCTCAGCTCAGGGCTTTGGAGCCTATGCTGGAGTTGGTCTGCTTGGAGAAGCATGAAACAAGACACAGCCCTATGGTTTCATTAAAGCCCAGTTTGCTGCTAAAAATACAGAAGTTTTGCTTGGCGGAAACCAAATGTAAATCACATGATCACAAAAACACACTGCTCTGGCTGCTGAACCTCATCTCCAGTGTTGGGGGGAGGGGATAACTTTTTTCTTTCCTCTCTCTCTCTTTTTTTTTTTTTCTACTTTAGATGCAACTACATATTGGTTCAGGACTCCCCAGTGCCAAGGTCAGACTACAGGAAAAGCAGGTTTCTTACAGTCTTGGCTCCTGCATGAAACAGCCCAGTTCCTGGCCAGGACAGGGAGGGAAGAGGAAGGGTGTCAGCTTATTGTACAGCCACCCTTTTCCTTAAAGGGGTTCTTGTCCTCAGGGACACCTTTCAACAGTGGGTCCTCTCCTGCCATGGATTCGACGTACTCCTTGATCTCTTTGCCGGTCTTGGAGACCTGCAAGGAAGGAAGGAGATGCCCCACATGGGTTACAGGAACAAGCCCTCACTGCAGACCTGCACTCTTGCTCGTCATCTGCCTACAAACCCATTTGCTCCTTTGGGACAGGAGAACTGTGGAGCTACCCATGGCTGTGGTATTCCCAAGAACATCCCCAAGGTTCCATGTACACTCCACCGTGGGGCTGCAGCCACAGGACTGTGAGACATGAGGCTAAACCCCAAGGGGATGCATGTCTCAAGGCAAAAGGTTTGAACTCACATGCTTGTGCCTGTATATGAGGCTTATTTTGAGGGGGTTGTAGTTTGTTTTCCCTTCACAACACAATTGGGTCAGAACATTACCCCAGGGAAAGCCTATTTCCATTTTGGGTGAAATACTCACCATTTGCCTCTCATTCTTCACCTCCTTTTTCAGCTGATCCAGTTCCATCTTCAACAGTTCTTTCTCTGTCATATCCTGAGCCATTTTGCCCTGTAACCACACATAAATGGCATATGCTTAAACTACAGATGGGCTTTACCTAGGGCACATTAGGACTATCACTTTGGCCATAACACTATTGCAAATGCTGGCAACATCTCAACTACCCTCATGTTGAGAGAGGGGCTGAAGCTTTAAAAACAAAACAAAACACACACACACATTTCAAAACACACACACATTTCAAAATACTTTGTATAACATCTGCAGTAAGCAGATTTTTGTTTTGCTTGTTCTCACTAGACAAATCATGCAAAAGGTGCAGTTTGAGGGCAACTGAGGAGGATCTAGCCTAGTTCTTAAAGCAGTTTTTGCCTACCACAGAGGCTGTTTCCCAACAGCATGAGGTGGCCAGTTGAGCAGGGCCAGCTGAGCCCAGAGAAAAACTAGGGCTGTTGGATTAGCAGCCCCTTAGGAGGACACAGATGAGAATGCATCAAATTTCTCAGTGTCTCCTGAATAAGCAGAGCAACATAAATGCAAACTAGATCTAGCTAATGTGTCCTTTGCTTGGGCAGGAGCAGCTTTGCAGGTTTTCTGAGGAACTACCAACTCATGAAGATAGTGACACCTACAATAGTGTTTGTGCCTGGAGGAAGCAAAGCCACTTACCTACAGGGACAAGGAGCTGCCCCCTCTCAGTAATGGAGGTGTTCAGAAACCCATATATGCTGACAAGATGTCGTCCTTTGCACCCTCGCTCTCCTGCTGCGTGCTTGAAGACTCCTTTGTATCTCCCAGCCAGTAGCAGGGAGCAGATGTCTTTGGTGCTTAAGCTGATAATAGACTCAGGCAAATAAGCTGGTCAGGTGTTGAGTATTAGCCTCAAAGCCCAGGGTAATCAGTGGTAGGGCTGCAGGGGAGGGCTGGGAGAGGGTGAGGATGGGAAAGGAAGGGCAGGGATGAAGAAGTGCTTTGTGGAGCTGATGGCTAAGGCACTTGGGAAGCCCCTGATTCCAACTGTGGATGTCTGAGTCTGTGTGGCAGTTAGATCCTGACCTGCCTGGCAGACATGGAGCAATGGGAACATCCCCTGTGCATATCGGAGTGGGCTCCACCTGTTTCAGAAGGGATGAAGAAGAGCGGAGGGGCAAGGAAACCACAAGGGGCTAGGGAGCAGATTGGGTAGCTCTTGGCCCTTGAGGGTGTGAGAAGCAGAGCCAGTGCTGGAAGAAATTCATCATTTCCCTCATCGTTGTACTCTTATGTAATGAGGGAGGCAAGCACTCATGGGTCTGTGGGCTCAGTAAGGGTGTTTTGCTGCCATCTGGCCCATGCAAAGTTGTTGAGGCTGTGGACAGAGCTCGGGAGGGCCTGAGGAGGTGCCTGCAGCAGGAGGAGGAGAAGGTGGAGGGAGATTTTTCAAGCACCTGGGACTGACCTTCCTCAAACAGTGCTGGGAAGTGGGAATTTCATGCCCTTAGCCCTGCTTGGCACAGCTTCTCCCATTGTCCTGTGGCACTGGAAAACACAATTAGTAAAGCACCATAGGGGATGCTCTGCCCTTGGTGAGAGCAGGACAGGAGCTTCCACTGGGCCACTTGGCACGTGGGCCCCAGCAGGAATGTGATGGCTAAGAACAGCCTGAGCTGAGCAAGGTCAGGAGGCACAGCTTGATCCCAAATGGGGTGCACAAGGCAGACCCGGCAGTTGAAGCACTGCCCTAGGGGGTGTATCTCTTGCCTGCCTGATAAAGGCAAGGGGAAGGAACTTCCCCTCCCTGGATGCAGTGGATCTGGGCTTGGCCCCACACCCCCTGGGAAGGCAGCAGCTCCTCCATCCCGATAGTTGCTACAAGCTGGCTCCAAAATGCTCAGAAATGGGCATGTTCGGGCTGTCTGGAGCTGAACTGCAGCATTGTCCTGGAAATACCACCCTGTTTTGAGCATGCTATCTCCAGTGCTGTTTGCTTTCAGGCCTTCTTGCTCCAGAAGCTGTTCCCCCTTGAGAGACACAAAGAACTGCAGTTTGGAGTCTGGAGGTGAATACAGATATACATGTTGGGTGCAGGTGGCAGAGGTGAGTATTGGGGTTCCAGCACACCAACAGCTTTCAGGCTTCATCAGCTGCTTTCCCCCCTGCACCACAGCTTCCTCCATGACCCAGATTCTTTGCTGTTGCAGCCACTCTTGTCTACTGCCCTGGTGGGATGGCTGCCGGCTGTGACAAGGGGCTCCCCTACTAGCCCAGCTCCCCACAGGACCACAGCAAGTAGTGCTGGGGAAATGCTCTCTTCCTCTCCTGGTGTTCCCCCGCCTCTCCTTGGCTCTCCTTGGGCCAATGCCTGAAGGCAGCTGGAGAGGTCATATGCCTGTGGGGCATCCCTGAGGGGGATGGGATGTTGAGGGACCCGCAGGCCCTGCGTCAGCACCGCTGCAAGCTTCAAAACCCGGCGCCGAGGCGGTTGGAGAGGAAGTGGGTGCTTGAGCCCAGCACCATGTCGAAGCTGCAGCAGCTGCAGCAGTGTGACATCCCAGCAGCCAGGCAGGTCCTGCGTGACAACTACTGCAATCTCCATCGGGTCGCTGACTACTGCGAGACCAACTATGTGCAGGTGAGGGTGTTGAGGGACAACATGGGGTGAGCTGTGATGTTGGAGTCAGCTAGGAGCCTTATCAAGCTCCTTATTGAGACAGTGGTACTTGGGGGTGAGGGTGGGAGTAGGGGTAGGGGGTGGGGAGGCTGGTGTGATGATGAAGACTCTTGGTGATGGCAGCTCAAGCCTCCCCACTCACTTCCTACCCAGCAGTGAAAGCTCTCAGGGTTTCTCTCGTGCTTTGATTTCCCCTAATGCTCCACAGATGCTTTTCTGCTCAGCTCTCAGAATTAGGACTGGGTCAAAGGGAAAGTCCTCCGAGGGTTTTGATGCCATCAGAGATAACCAGGGAGGGGACCATGAACACCAGCTCAAGCTGTCCCTGGGGTTGTGGAGGTGTCTCCTCGCAGGACAGAGGCAAGCTGGGTACCTGCACAGGGCTCGTCCCCACCACATGTCCTGATGTAGAGTGGGCACAAAGCTCTGCTGTCATCGGCTTCCCTCCTCCTCCTCCTCCCTGCCTTGATCGCCTTGTGACCAGCTGAAGGAAAGGTGGGGCAGGGACTTTTGGGATGCAATAGAAGGGAAAATGGTTGTTTTGGCCCTCTTTGCTGAGGAGAGTGTCTTGACAACGGGGTCCCCTTGTGCTTTAAAGATTCTCTCTTGGTGGCATCACTCATGCATGGCAGAACCCTGCATTGTGCCACTGCACCAGGATGGTGCTGTCACTGTCCAGGGAGGAGTCACTGTGATCCTTCAGTGCCAGAAAAGCTGAGCACTGCTGACTGTCTGGTGTTTGAGTCCTGCTGGCTGAGCTGGAGGAACTGTGATGCATTTGGAAAGAAGAAGCATCTTCACTCCCCTATGACCCCAGCGTGCAGATGGTGACAGGAGGGTGAACATGACATGGTGTGGTATCAGCTGTCTCAGCTTGGCTCACTAGGTGTGTTTTGCCCTCCAGACGAGTGATAAGCAGAAGGCACTGGAAGAGACAATGGCATTTAGCACTCAATCCCTGGCCAGCGTAGCATACCAGGTCAGCAGCCTGGCCAACACTTTCCTCCAGCTGCTAGACCTGCAGGAGGCCGAGCTGTGGAAGGTGGAAGCCAACATCAGCTGTGTGTCTCAGGTGGGTCTGTTCTCCAACCACTGACATTTCATGTTGGGTCCATGTTGCTGTGAGATTTGGGCCCTGAAAAAGGTGGGGTGGTCTCCAGAAAAAATGACTGTTATTGAGAACGTTTGGACAGCTTAAAAGAACTGAAGACCATCCTTTACCATGGTTTCCAGAGCCCATCAGAGCATCTTGCAGTGCTTGATCTCTCACCCCAGGGTGATGGTGGTCACCCAACAGATTGTTGAAGGACAAGTCCACCTGGGGCTCAGAAACTGTTGTCTTCCAGGGGGTGGGGGGGAGGGGGTGGGAGCAGGCGCTGTCTCAGTGTGGGTGTTTGCAAGTAAAGTTGGAGGGGACCATTGGAACCACCTGGGAAGCCACCTGCAGTGTGAAGCAGTCATGTTGGTTTAGCTGCTTTCTCCCCTCAATGGAGACTGGTCTCATCCTCTTGGAGCCTGAGGACACTGGCACAGAGCTCTGCAGCCACCCACCTTCTTCCTGCCACTTGAAAGTTGCCTGGAGCTTTTACTGACATGGAAGGGACCTGGCAGTTACTCTGGAAGCAGCAGGAAATTGGCTGAGACTTGCAAATCCCTCACCATTGTCTCATGCCTTTGCTCTTCCACTTTAGGAAAGGCCAAATCCACTGCAGGTGGATATGGTGGCATCAAGGGCATTGCTTGCCTTGATGAGATGTAGAAGAGCTGCTTCTGACCCCATGACTTCTATGGGGGCTTCACACAGACCAGCGGGATCAGGCTGAAGCTTGAATTAGGCCTGATCTCTGACTTATTTTATAGGCAGGGAGAGGGAGATGTGGGGAGGTCTGTGAAGGGCTGGTGGGACTTGGAGATGGCAGCAGGAGGTGGGGAGAACCCAGGAGGGGATGGTGGTGATAGTGCCATCTCCACAGAGGATTGACATGCACAAGGAGAAAGTTTCTCGACGGGAGATTGGGTCATTGACCATCAGCAAGAGGTTTCCAGCCCACCAGAAGATCATGTCACCTCCTGGCCCACCCTGCCTGGAGCCCTACTGCAGGAAACCCCTCAATTTTAGCATCCTGGATGACATTGGTCATGGCATAAAGGTCAGCTTGGTGATGGGGTCAGCATGAGGAGTATGTCCCATTGAAAGGTGGAGGCTCAGATGGGCTTTCTCAGTCCCCAGTGACCTGGGGTTGTGGTGGTGGGTACACAGTCTCAAACCCCTCCTGGATGGAGAAGTGTGTGTGTGGGGGGGGGTGTGTGTCTGTACTCTCTCCCAGCCCATCCCAGGACTCATCCCAATGGGGTTCAGTGGTCCTGTCTTGGGGCAGGAGGAGAATAGGGCATGGTCAAATGCAGCAGAGACACACAGTGCTGGAGTTGCTTGGCCAAGGCTGGCAGCAATGCTGGGGGCAGAGCTGAGCCACTGTGCTCTCACTCCAACAGTGCCTTTCCAGCACTGAAACTGCTCTCAGCTGCCCTTGCCAGAAGGTGCTGGGGGGGGGGGGGAGGGGAAGGGTGGTGGTGGTGTTTGCAGCACCACAAGTACATGCACAGTGTGAAACTACCACGGGGCTGGAGGGGAAGTGGTGGTGCTGGGGCTGCTGTTCCCACGGTGGCAACACAACACTGCAGCACCAGCACTTTCCACTGCTTGGCTGTTTCTGTCATCTGGGGCAGCTCCCAGCTCCCTGGACCACCTGGCAGCATCCCTTGGGGAAGGGTGGAGCAAAGACCGCAGGGACGGTGCTGCCCACAGGGACAGCACATCAGGGTGCAGTGTGCTTGTCATGTGTCCATGTTCCCTTATGCCTGCAGGACCACAGCACCCAGCTCTCCCGCACAGGCACCCTGGCTCGGAAAGGGATTAAGTCAGCCACACAGTCTGCAGGCACGCTGGGGTGAGGCTTCCAGGGGCAGGGGGGAGGGGGTGCGGTGGTGGGGGCTTTATCTTTCTGGACCAGCTGTGACCATCAGGGCCAACACAATGCTGGTGTCACTGAGCAGGTGACAGTGGAGGTTACAGAGCCACAAGGTGCACTACAGGTTCATGTGATACTGCTGTCATTGGTGTCCTGTCCCTAACCCCGTGCCAAGCCACTTTCTGTAAAGGAGGTGCAGTGGGAGGAGGAAGGAGGCTCAGCGGCTGCTCTGCTTGCAGGAGGAGCTCCCGTGTCACTGAGCCCATACAGCCACCTGTGGTTCCTCCGGGAAAGCTCTCCACAGCCTCGTCCACCTCCTCTCTGACATCGGTCAGGTACAGGCATGGTTCTGAAAGGCCCAGGGGTCAGTGGGCCTGGGGCAGCCATGGTCACCCTGCTGCTCTGGGGAGCTTCCACTTGCAGAGAGGTTTTGGTTAAATATATATATATGGTTTTTGGGAGTATGAGATTCACTGCTGTAGTCAGTCCTTATCTCTAGAGCAAAAGTACCTTTAAAGAGAGGGTACATAATGGGGAAACTGAGGCATGAAGTAAGGAAATGGTTTGCACAGGATTTGCACGCAGATGCTGAGGTCCTTGACCATGGTGACCACAGTGGGTGTCACCCTGTGCTGGCACGGGGCAGGTGGCTGTGTTCAAAGACAAGGGGCTGAGCCACAGATCTGGCCTGGCTCCTCTGACCTGGCATTGCCTCTGAACCCCCAGCTCGACTGGAGCCCTGGGAGACAGTGGTGAAGGCATCCCTGCAGCACCAGCACTCCTGTCCCTCCCAGGGCCACCTCCCCTGGTTGCAGCCACTGTCCTGCCACCCGCACCTCTTCCCACAGACCTACCCCCCCCACCACTGGGGGACCTGGCCTTGCCCCCACTGGACATCATCCCCCCAGGTGAGTGCTGAGGTGGTCCAGGGGTGCTCATCATGTGGGTAACAGGGACACAACTGTTGCATGTGGCCTCTGTTCCATGTGGAGCCCTTTTTCCCCCATTGCTTTTTTTGGGGGAGGGGGGGTTGCAGTTTCTGATGACCTCGAGCCACCACTGCTGCCACCACTGGCTTTGCCTGACTTTGAGGATTTCACCCCACTACTGCCACCAGATGTGGAGGAGCCCGCCTGGGTCCCAGCGAGCTACCTGGAGAAAGGTACAGCAGCTCCATGCTCAGGTCCACCACGATCCAACAGATTTCTTTGTCCCGTTGAGCCCCTGACCTCAGTCACAGCACTAAGGGAGCAACTCTGCTCCCCCTAGAGGACAGCATGGAGAGGCTCACACCTTCTCTCCTGCCCTTCCGGGTGGTGAGTTGTCCTGGAGCTGGCCTTGTCCTGCTCCATGGCATTTCTCTCCCTCTTCTTACAGTGGTGACCCTCTATCCCTATGCCCAGCAGAAGGACAATGAGCTCTCCTTCCAGCCTGGGGCCCTCATCTATGTCACACGGAGGTACTCGGATGGATGGTGTGAGGGCATCATGGGCGAGGAAGTAGGTTTCTTCCCTGGCAATTATGTGGAGCCCTTCTGAGTGCCAGGGGTAGTCACCCTCTGCACCCCCAACCCCAGATCACCCACCCAGCTCAGCTGCATCCACTCATGCTCGGGCTCCAGGAGGTGGGGAGGGCTCTGCTATGCCATTGAATTTTGGCTTTGCACAGATGGTGTTCTGCACAGCTCAAAGGTTTTGCTGCAGTATGGCAAGGGCAGCCATGCTGGGGCTCCATCTCAGATGCTGCTACCCTCACTGCTGCACCCTGGCAGCCTCCAGCACCAAGCGCATCCCCACTACCTGCTCTCTGCACCTCTCTCACCCATGTTTTCTTTTTTAATTACACCAGAAATCACTGCTGATAATCTGAAGGTTCAGCACTAGGGAAACTCAGCTGTCCCTCATACTGTCTGAAACATGGAGTACAGCAAGCCTGAAATCCCTTGGACTAGCCCTGGTGATGCTCCTGGCCCTCTGGGAGCCCCCCAGGTGTAGCAGAACCAAAGCTCAGAAATCATGAATGACCATAGGTGCAAGGAGGAGAGAAGCACTCTAGCAGTAACCCCAAAGAAAATACTTGTTGTGCCCAGCTGCTTGAGTAATGGGGAGAGGGCAGGGGGAGAAGGAGCCAAGCCAAAAGAGACCCAATCTGCAGAACACTGTTTGTAACCCAGCCCCATTCCTCCCCCCCCCCCCCCCCCCCTCAGTAGTCCAAGCAAGAGAAAGGCCATGTACATGCAACTCACAGCCATTTCACACCCAGGTTTATGTTCTGGATAAAAATAAACTGTGTATCTGTATATCTAGATACATATATATGTATTTTTTTTTAATTCCATGGCTTTGAGTTCCACACAGTTCAACAGGGTCCAGAAGAGGAAGAACAAAGAGAGAGAAATATTAAATAAATGCATAACAACTCAGGCCTGCTTTGGTTATTTCCTTATCGCTCAGATTTGTTGCCAGGATTTCTATGCTTTGGAGTACTTACAAATCACCCTCTGGGGCCGTTAAGGCTGTGCATAAATCCAGGAAAAGCTAACACCAGAGAGCAACAAATGCTGCAGGTCCCCCCTGCAGAGTGCAATTAAAAGGGGCAATTAATACTGCAGTGGGGCAGGAGGGCACAGAAGGTTTAGCCTCCAGGGATCCGATACCAGGAGAAATGCCAAAGCACCACACCTCCCTCTCCAGATGGCGGGGAGTTTCAGCACCTCTCGACCAGGTCACAGGGGAGTCAATACGATTCAGCAAATACAAGTAGACAGCTGGTAAGACTGGCTCAATGTAGAGGAACCTGTCTGCATCAAGAATGCAGGAGACCTTCTGCCCTGGATGTGAAAGCAGCGGGTGGAAGAAGAAAGTGAAGTCAGGTCCTCTTCCCTGTAGTGGGACATGGCCTTCATGCCCATACCCTGGGAAACTGGGGTGGGGCAATGGGAGCTAAAGAATCATAGAATCATAGAATGGCTCGGGTTGGAAGGGACCTTAAAGATCATCCAGTTCCAACCTCCCTGACATGGGCAGGGATGCCACCAACCAGATCAGGTTGCTCGAGGCCTCATCTAGCCTGGTCTTGAACACCCCCAGGGATGGTGCATCCATGACCTCTCTGGGCAACCTGTTCCAGTGCCTCACCACCCTTTGAATGAAGAATTTCCTCCTAACACCTCATCTAAATCTCCCTGTTTTATTTTTTATTTTTTTAGTTTAAAACCACTCTCCCTTGTCCTGTCATTATCTGACTCAGCAAAAAGTTGCTCTCTCTCTCTTCTTTGCAAGTCCCCTTTAAGTACTGAAAAATTGCTTTAAGGTCACCCTGGAGCCTTCTCTTCTTCAGGCTGAAACGCTCCAGCTCTCTCAGACTTTCCTTATAAGAGCAATTAAAATAAATATATATATATTTTTTGCAAGGTACCACCTTTCCAAAAGGCTTTATGCTACTCTTTTTTTTTTTTTTTTTCCCCCAGAAACTAGTCTTAAGCAACAATTAACTCCAGCAAAAGGCTCACCAGCTGAGCAAGGCGTGGGGTGCATGTCAAGCTGTGGAGCCTGGGCAGCACAAATTTCATAGATTAAATTTCTAATAGCTTCCTGAAGAGGCAAGGAGCCCTCAGAGCATCAGGTTGAAGGTGACAGCACGCAGTTTCTGCGTGGCAAGCAAAGATGAGCAGGGGGAGAGCAGGTTGAAGTCAAGAGGAAGGATGTGCAGGGCTCAGCTTTCAGGAAAGCTGGCTTCTGGATTTTAAAGAATTGCTCTTGTGAAGTCAAAAGGGAAAAAAAAAAAAACACACTGTTAGTGTTGTCAAGCACCGACACTGGAGTTGATGTCCAAGCTGCATAGAGAAGGCGTCATCTCAACATGGCAATGGAAAAGGGAAAGGCTGGGGTCGGGAGGGTTGAGAAAGTGCTTTTACCACTGGGGAGAAAGGAGCGTGGAGAGAAAGGCAGGAAAGCAGCCCAGGAATTGGAGTCCCAGTGAGTAGTGCCAGATGAGCATGGAGTAGAGGACCTGACCCTCCAGGATTCTCCTTTCCTAGATGCTTATAGTAAACAAGCCTCTTTTGAGCTATCTTCAACACTTCTTGAGGACCTCCTGGAGATAGCAGGTGACCTCTGTAGCTGACTCCCAGGGAACGACAGTGGCCTGGAAGGCTCCAGGTTGCTTATTCTCCATCTCTTGGGTCATCCGGTGCATGGGGTAGCCCTTCCGTGGGAAAGCAATATCAGCTGAAGTCAAAGTCACAGAAGGGCAGAAGTCATTGGCACCGTCTCCGACATAAAAGACCCTCTCAAACTCCACCTCTTCCTGGGCTCTCTCTGCCAGATACTCTGTTAGGATTTTGCGTTTGCACATGTTGGCTGGGCAGTCAAGGCACTTGTGGCTGTGGTAGGGCCCCAAGGTGAAGTACCCCCTTTTGTCAAAGCTGGATGGGTTGCTGAAGATTTTGCGGAAGAGAGAGTAGAAACCAGCTGCCCTCAGATTGCATTCAATGCCAAACATATTGGCATCGGAGATGAGGATGATCTCAAAGACTTCATGGTTCTTGGAGAGGAACTGGAAGAGGTCAGGCATGCCAGGGGACAGGGGAATATTCTCATATACAGTCTTGAAGTCCCCCATTTTGACACCTTGGTCTCCCATGTACGTCAGGACACGCTGCATGTACTCATTGTAGAAGCCCTCACAGAAAGTCTGACGGATGTGCTCTGGAAGTGCCTGCCCTGGTGCTGCCCTGATGATGGAGTCATCGCTGTTCTCATTGATGATGGTCTCATCAAAGTCGAAGATGAGGAGGTACTTTGGAGGCTGGGAGCTGGCCATACCAACACCCTGTGAGGTGGAAGAGTAAAGCCCAACAGTTAGTCGAAGGCACTTTGCTTTGGACCCAGCACAATGAGGGCAATAAACACAATAGCAAGAGGCTGCCAACTCCACAGAGCAATGTTTCTTAGCTACATTATCGTTGCCTGTCTTTTGCTATGTTGCTTGTTAACCCCGCTGAGGGTTGGGGGAGGGCGGGTAGTCCACTGCTGACATACCTTAGCCCTAACTCTAAGGTGTTTATCCTTCCTACAGAGAGATCATTTTGCTACTGCAAATTCCTTTACTGCAGTCAAGGTGGTTGGTGTGCCAAGCTACCACCATACATGTCCTTCCAAAGGACATGGACAGCATGAGCCTTGGGGAGTTTATGTGCAGCAAGGGTCCTGGGGAGGGGATGGAGCAAAGTTTGCTCCCCATCCTACTCCTGTCACACCTGCAAAAAGGGACTTGTGTCCCTGTAAACCCCTCTTGCTGCTCCTTCTTACAGGCTCATCTGTTCAAACACAAGTCTGGCTCTTCCCAAGAGGAAAAGACTTTGCAGGTTAATTTTTGCTCTGTCACCTGGACGTGGTTTGCCTCTGGGTTGGGCTCTGCAGGCACCATGGGCTCCCAAGAGGCCCAGGGTAACTCAGAGCTGGGGCCTGCCTTTCTCTAAAAACAAAGTAAAACCACGTTGCTGACAATGTGTGAAGCTGGAGAGCCCCAGCCTCTCACTGTTGAACCCAGCAGCATCTGCTCACTGCCCCCTGCTGCTCTCTGTGCACACCTCGTGTGTGTCAAGAGATGTGCAGGACAGATACTTTACTTCTGCTCCATGACCCTGAGAAGAGACAGACAGATCAAAACAGTTGAGAATCATACTGACCTTAAACAGGCATGGCAGCCCAACACCCTCACAGCACCGTTTCATTTTAAGACCATCACTCTCCAAGCACCGCTTTGATGAAGGTCCTGTTTAGGGCTCTCTGTGCTGGTCTCCTCACTGCAAACCACAAGGGTAATGTTGGTTAATCACTTCGTTTTCCCTGTCTGTCACTTTCGGATACCACATCAGAAGTCACAATACACTCAGAAACATGCGGCTCCAGCTTGCCAACGTGGAGTGGCGCACTGAGTTGTCGATGTCCTGCAGTGAGCTTCCAAGCTCGCGGCCTTTTATACCAGGAAATAAACAATTAGATGACTCTGTAGAGAGCAGGGTGAGTGGGCATGCACCTGAGCCCCCTTAATTCTCCCAAGTGCTCAGCCTTTGCCACATATGAAATGACCCAGCTCAGCAATATACCCTGCCAACATGTCCTGTTCCGTGATTGTCCTGATTTTCTTCCAGTATAATTAGTTTGGGTAGTTTATTATTATTATTTATTTTTTTATTTTTAAACAGAGTAATTATCTTGGAATGAAAAAAGGGTTCAGGGAGCTCCAGTAAAGACATGCCATTCTGCTACCCCAGAGCAAAGTCAAGCCCCAGACTACTTCCCCTGAACTGTGCAGACCTCTCGTGGTCCATAGTGATAAAAACAGAGTGACAGAAAAGCTCAGAATGCCAAACCTCACAGATCAACCTGTCTGGGAACTTTGGCAGACAGTCAGAATGAGGAAAAACATACTGGGAAGTGGGATATTTTAATTGTTTGCTAGTGCCTCATCTTAGGTGAAGCTAGAAGGATTTCAATGTTTTTTTGACATTAGTACCATAATAGGAAGTTTGTCATCCGAGGGTGATTTATTTGGGATGTGTCTGGTTTTAAGTCCAGCATCAGGCTATTTTGGCCACAAACAGTTCCTGAATCCACTAAAACAAAACACAACTGCAAAGCAAATGTAGCACACTGCAAAAGAAAGTCACTCAAAATTAAACACCAGCTTGAAATTTTGTAAAAGCAACTTTTTATGAAACCTTTGAACCAAAATCTAATTGCTTAGAATCATAGAATGGTTTGGATTGGAAGGAACCTTAAAAATCATCCAGTTCCAACCCACCCGCCATGGGCAGGGATGGCTTCCACCAGATCAGGTTGCCCAAACTAACTTCTATGTTAAAATTTTCCATCAAAAGATGATGCTTATTAACAGACACTATTTGAAACGAAGTTACAGACAGCCTGGAGGTGAAATTTTCAGGTCCATATCAAAAGAAACAGGAAAAAAGTATTAAATGTGTGTGGAAGAGTAATTGCATTTTTTTTTCTTTTAATTCTAAAGTGGTGTCAACAGTGAGAAAATCATTTTGGTTCAAACCAGAAGGATGCATTATGGTAGCAAGTCACAGGCACATGGAAAGAGCCCTGGAACAGCTGGTTAAAGCCCCCATGGATGACAGCAGTTACAGGCAGCAATAAGAGATGATGTGGCTATGACAAGCTTATCTGACTCCTGAAAGAGCTTTCTTGGGTCTAAGATTTTTGTATTTTGCAAAACAGAAAACAGAATAGATCTCAACAGATGCCACACATGGGCAGATGAGGTTGAACATAGATATTAATAGAAATCTTATAGTACTTTATAGTCTCTTTAACATTTGTCATCTGAGGTTCCCCAATCCCCTTACATGTAGTCATCTCTCCCAAATTAAAGTTTCATTTTAAATATTTGAAAATCAAAAAAAAAAAAATTTAAAACAAATCTATGAGCTGGAGAAAAGCCAGGTTGGTTTATTTTAGCTTGGCATCCTTTTAGAGTTGACCAGCATGTGGTCTGAAGGAGCATTAGCCACCCCGGGTCTCACGTGAATTTGCCCCATTGCAAGCTCCTTCCTTCCCTCCCTACCTCCAAGACATCACTTTGCTCTCACTGAAGTGCCATGGACATCAATAGCCCCACTGGGGATAAATCTAGCTGTGCCCATCAGCTGGCAAACAAAATCAGGTGTTCCACCAGGCTCATTGCTCCCACTGTTGCCAGCACTGACACTGCAGTGATGTCCCTGTTACCCTGAAGAGCCTCAGACCAGCCCCAGGGGTTTGAGGTGAGTGCTCAGGCAGCAGCATCGCTGGTCCAGGTCCCTCCAACACACTTGAGCACCTGCAGACATGTTCAGAGATTAAATCTGGCAGACAGGAAAATGAAGCATCTGGGAACAATGAAATATCCCACCCCTTGCTCTGAGCAGATACTCTCCTTTACTGGACCATGCAGGGTTGTGGTGGAAGTGCGAGACCACTGGACCATTTTCAATGTTAATTTGGATTCTTGCTGCCCCCATCTACTAGCAGGATATATGAGTGTCCCTGCCATGCTTCAGCAAAGAAGCCTCTTCCAATCTCAGCCCTTCTTGGCACCACTATTAATTGCATCAATATGTGCATTACTTGTATGAGAGAAGGAAATAAAATCTAAGCCAGTGTTATTTTGTGAATAAAGATCCAGGATGGGACTTCTCACTGCTGGCCTTCAGGGTAAGGCTGGACAAATCATGTTTTTCCCATGTGCTGTTTTCTCCTTACAATTTGGAAACATGAGATATCAGAATTAAAAGATCTTCTTAAGAAATTGATGCTCTTTCTCTCCATCTAAAGATAACCAGGCTGAACTGTAGCTACACTCCAAGATTTGGCAACAGCCACGTTAAACCCAGACTCTGTCACAAGGTGGAAGGCAGTAGAGACAAGACAAAATACTCAACAAATCTCCCAGCTCTGAAGTACTCTGACAAATACAGCCAGGAGCATTGGGAGGCTGTGGTGCTAGCAGGCAGGGTGGGCACAGCTGACTCTGTATGGGCTGGGGGGCAGCCCAGGCTTCCCCTGTGGTGGTGGGGATGACCAAATCCCTCTACAACTTTGCACCTCACAGCTCCCTGAAGCAGCAAGCCATGGTACCACTCCCACCAGAGCTATTTATACATAGAGATGACTCACCGGGCAGCTGCTTCCTGGAAGAGTGTCCTTCCACCTTCTGTAAAAAAAGAAGTCCTTCCAAAATAAAATAAAAGTGGCCGTGCTTCCTAACATTATTCAAAGCCTGAATGTTGAAACAGAAAATGAAACACAAGGGGTTAAACAAACAATTCAGGATGAGGGTCAAAATACGCCTGATAAAAGCAGTGAGATGTTGGTGTCACTGACAGAATTTCCCAGGGTAGTTTATCCCTAAAATCTTGATGTTTTCTGTCCATCCAGTCATCCTCTGGCATCTTTCTGCTCCACAGAGGCCCAGAGTGGAAAGGCTGGAAATCAGTATTTGCCGCCCTTGTTATCTCCACAGACTAGTTACTGCTGTGCATCCCAGGGGAACTCCGCCCTGCCATGGGATTTAGGGCTTAATCCCATAACAGGTTCAATGCAGGACAAGTTGCAGGGAGAGGAGCAGCACTGTGCCGCACACTCTCCCTCTGCTGCAGGATCAGGCCCTGTACGAGTGCGGACAGGGATCAGCACCTGTTTTCAGAGCTGGGTACTTCTGAGCTTTGAAAGCAAATAGGGCACTGGGGCATTTCCCAGTTGTAAGAACAGTCCCTCAAGCAGATTTTAATCACCCTGCTTACTCCACTCATCTGCTTGTCTGTTTTTGACGTTTTTAAGCTTATCAAAACATTTGATGTTTCTGGGGCATACAACTTTTTTTTTTTTTTTTTTTTTTTAATTCAAAATCCAACCATTAACCTTTGGTAGACTTGTTTGACCACCCACTAGAACAGTATGAAAGGAAAAACAGGGTCCTGTTGCCCCAAAAGCAAAGGAGAGGAAAATATTCCTCTCTAGCACAGATGCCAGCACCATTGAACATGTCATTGGAATCGTTGGACAGTTTTGCTGCTCCTGGAATTAAACCAAACCTACGTGTGTCCCTGGCTCGGCCCATTTTTTAAACAGCTCCTGAACCAGAAGCTAATGAGCAAACCAGTGACAAATAACCAAACACTGGAGCTCAGAGCAGCACATCTCAGCCAGCCCTGACCCAATCTGCATGGTGTGGTGCCTAATTCTTGCCCTCCCCTCCACAGCGTCCTGTACCCCATAGCTCTCACTATTCCCCAAATTCGCTTTGCAAGAGGAAATAGGGGAACACCCTCCCTGCAGCCACTGAGGTCAGGATTTGTCCTTCCAGCTCCCTTCCCATGTGTTCGGATGGGGCATGGCAGACACGCCAGTCACTCTGGGTGATGGGATGTTCTTTTCCTCCCCTCCTCCACATGACCGCCCCCCCCACCGGGTCTAGCAGGAAGCAAAACACAGTGTGCTGCCAGCCAAAGGCTCCCGAAACAAGCGTCAGGGCCAAAGCACTGCTCTCTGCCTCCTCGACTCTGAAAAAATAAAGCTGAAGCAGGTTGTTTTGGCCCTGAAACGCTGCACTTGGGAGGTGATGAATGCCAGATCCGGACAGATGGTGGCTGCTTTGCAGAGTCCAAAATCAGCTCCCAGAGCCCGGCCCGGCGCCGCTGCTGCCGCTGGGTACATGCGTCCCCGGTGGCCAGCGGGCACGGCGCCCCCCCAGGGGAGGCGGTACCGGGAGCGCTGCCTGACCCAGCCAGCCAGGATAAACAGCGGCCGCTGCTCCGAGTCTGAGACCGACGTGTCCCGAACCGCTGACCACTGCCAAGGAGAAGGGCAGGTGCCGGTGCCGGTGCCAGCTCCCTTGTGGCCGGCCGCTCCTCGGGACCCGCCGGTACCGGCGACAGCCGCAGCAGGGCTGACTCACGCGTGATCGCTGCTTGGAGGCTCCTGCCGGGTACCGACACCTCCCGGGAGTGGCACCGGCACCTCCCGGGAGCGGCAATAGCCTCAGCGGTGCTCGGGTATCCCCACCGGATCGGTGCCTCCCAGGACCAGCACCAGCCGTCGGAGACTCCTACCGAGCGGGCACCTCTCGGCACCGGCACTAGTCCTAGCAAATCGGCACCTTCCGGAGCAGGCGCCAGCCTCCCCCATACACCAGTCCTCGGAGCCTTCGACCGGGGTCGGCACCTCCCGGTCCCGGCGCAAGCCGTTCCGGTGCCGACTCACGCCCTATCAGTCCCCAGACCTTCCTTACCGGGTCGGAACCTCCCGAGCGCGCCCGGGTCCCGCCGGTGCCCGTAGGTGCGCTAGCAGACCCGCGTACCCGCCGCGATCGGAGCCGGGCACCGGCGGCTCGGGAGCGCCTCGGGGCCAGCGTCGACGCCGTGGCGGCCACGAGCGCGGCCCCTTTAAAGAGACGCAGCAGCGGCACGACGCCGCTCCACGGGACAACCGCAGTCCTGAAACGTCACCCCCCGCACAGCCAATAGCAGCCACGCCGGCGCATATCAAAGGAGGCGGTGCCCGCCAGAGCCCCGCCCCTACCGACGCCCTCCCGCAGGCGGGGGCGCCAGTAGCCCCCCCGTATCTCGCGGGCGCACGGCCCGCGGCCAGGCTCTGTTCCAAGCACTTGGAGAGATCGGCAGCAATCAGTAGATTATTATTTTATCTCCCAGAAATGGGCAAATTCGCGGGTTTGTAATCGAGCATTTCTGGGGGCTCTGCCTCCCCAGGCCGGCGGGTGACGGAGGCTCAGAGCCCCTGGCCCGGGCGAGACGAGGGCCCGCCCCCCCCCGCGCTCCCCGGGACGCTCCGAGTCTGCCGAGCCGGGACAGGGACGCCTCGCCCAGGGCGCGGCCGGCCCGGCGCTACCCGCAGCCGGGCTAATTTTAGGCGCCCGCCCCGCCGCAGGATCGCAGGGGACAGGGTGGCCACGTCCCCGCCCCGAGCCGTTCCCCGCTCACGGGGCGGCAGTGGAGCGGTATCTTTGGCTTTGCAGGACATGTAATTTGTACGGGAGGCAGCAGCGATTAAAGGGGGGTGCAAAGCCGAGCTCGTTCAAAGTCTGCAAGTGGAGGGCGTGGGCAGGGAGGGGACGTAACAGCACAGCCTTCACAAACATGTACTTAGGAGGCTGCCTGAGGTTGGGTTTTTGTCTTGCTTTTTAATTAATGTCTAAGAAAAGAAGGACACAAACCTCAAAAGAGCTGCAAAAAGCATGGCCTTCTGCTGCCTATGTGCACACGTGGTACAGGGGCTGGATGAGGACCACTAAGACCCCATACCCCAGTGCCAGCTGCTCTGGGGAAAGTCACAGCCCTTAGACCTTTAACATTTCCCCCTCTCTCAAAAATTTGGTTCCAGCTCCAACAGACCAGAGCACTAGTGCAGCCCAACTGTTGGTATTCTGAAACCTCTTATACCGGACTTTGCTCCCAGTTGTTAAAGGACACTAACCTTTACATAGTGGTAACTGCCAGCAGTAATTGTCCTTATAAAAGAACCCTACTTATGAAGGAAATATTTTACCATCTATTTAGAGACATTTTGCCTTTTTGATACAGAGCACACACTGTTTCTTCTGTACAGCGTAGGTTTTGATGCTTTTCCTTTTGCCTTAGCTCCCCCTTGGAGTTAGACCAGCTTCTATGAACAGAGAAATAATACTCAAAGTGATTTGTTAGTAGGTCTAAGGCAAGTGGGAAACTCAACAAGGGCAAGTTCTCCCCTGCCTTCTGTTACTTTCCTACTGAAAGGCACCAGGGCAAAGATCATTCCAGAAATCTCACAGGCAGAGGAGTTTGGCAAGGGTGATCCAGTCTCCCAGTGATTTTCCACTGTTAAGAACTCTGGAGAGCAAGTGAGGACAGCATTCCCTGCACTGGGCTGATTTGGCTCCTGTCAGCCCCTGAACAGACAGGCAACCCTGTCATGAGTACACAATTTCCCTGCAATGGGTGTAACATGCTTCAGGAAATTCATGATGTACACACTTCTCTCCATGTTTGTCCTCCTGTTTTCTAACCCACAAGTAGATTGCATCAGCCCATAAGTAATTGTAGGCTTACAAAATCCACGTAGTTGTGTCTGCCCCCCCAGTTTCCCTCCTGTGACACACAAAAGTGAGGTTAGTCTTAGTCTTAGTCCAGTATACACCATGAAATCCATCCAGCCACCTGCTTCAGATAGGGTACAACCCCTTATTGCACTATGTATTTTGGGGAACTTCAGAGTAAAACTAAAGCTTTCCTTTATTTACAGGGGGGAGACCACCTCTATAGCTGTCTTTAAGGCAAATGGACAAGAAACCTTCAATTGCAGCTAGTCACCTCATGCCATCTTCTCAATGTAGTATTATCTTACACGTTATTTCTAACACACTTTTGGTGGCCAAATAATATATATATGTATTTTCTGATACTGAGCATACAATAACAAAATCCCCACCCTCAAAAAAACAAACAAGAAAACACAACAAACTGTACAGTCCTCTTTTTTTTTTTTTTTTTTTTTTTTTTTTTTTTTTAATTTCACTACTTGGAGTGACCTTCCCATGCATCTATTTCTGCAGTCTCCCACAGTGCAGCCCTGGGGACACTGGACACAAAGTGGCCAGCTTCACTCAGTTCAAGGCTAATCCAGTCAAAACTCAGCTCTCCCAGGGTTCCTCCAACTTGGGCTTCAGTTCTGTGCTTTGTAATGGTAAGAATCAAGACAGACAGAAAGACAGACTCCCCAGAGTGGCTAGGTTCCCCCAGCAGTAGACAGGAACCCCAAAATTTTTGTTTTGTAAATGTTTTTCTGAAAATAAATTATTAAATGGGGTAAGACAGTCATGCTCTGTAGCACTCCAGTCACCTTACTTGTACTCATGTGGTCAGAGAAAAGGGTATGACTCCGATTTCTTTTTAAAGAAAATTTTATCAAATAACGAACTTAAATCCCGGGCAAGTTCTTTATCCTCTGGCTTACAGACCACAAGGTGATTTATATTTCCTCTCCACCCTGGGAAATATGGACTCCCCCACCCCAACACGACTGCCATCTAGTTCTGACAAACTGAAAGAACCCCCTAGAGGTAACTTGTTCACCAAAAGCTCCTCGCTCTCTAGTTAAGCATCTTGAGGGAGAAGCCTTATATTAAAAATTACAGTTAAGAAAGCATTTACAAGACTACTTACCACTAAGGATTCATATAACAAAAAGCTCTAACATAAAATCACTACAAGGGATTAAAAGAAGCCAAACTGGAATTATGCAGCTTTATATAAAACAGATTACTTCATAAATTCAGGTCTATATAACATATAGAAGTCAGGAAACATAGGCAACAAGATAGAGCTTTTATGAGGTGGGCTGACTTAAGAGTACTTAGTGGCCCTAATTAGAAAAATTCAATTTAAATAATGTGAAAATTTGGGGGATCTGAGACATTAGCAGTTAATTAGAAACCAGCTTCAAAATTGGAGAAAAATTCCTAATTCTGTAAATTACTTCATGCAAAGATTCCAACACTGTTATGACTAGAGCATGCTGCTGACTTCCTTCATCTACATCATTTGCTTCTTTGAGTAGCTGTCAGTGATCTGCTTCACTGCCATCTCGTGGCTAATCCTCCACAAAATGTTCCTCCTGCAGTTCTCCTCAACAGAAAGGACACATTAAATTCCAGCCTTCTGGGGAACAATTTATTTGTGGGAGATCACTAAAAAGCCTGATATTATCATTTTCCTCTTTTGAATCTATGATAGAAACGTGAGGTACCATGATTTACATTAACTTAAACATCTGAATTTATCTTCTGTGATAATCTAACATTATTTGCCCTTTTTTTTTTTCTTTTAAACAGGAGGCAGAGTGGATGGATTACTGTAAACAATAAAAGTGTCTAGAACGAGTAAATGAAAATCTGAGACACTGTGTAACAGGATACAGTTGTCTTCCAGTAATAACAAAAAGCTTACGTTTTCAGACAACACTTCAGCCAAATATTTTCCTACGAACTAACAACCTTAAATTAGCAAACATATGATTTCTAAAAGAATCAGAGAATAGTTTGAGTTGGAAGGAACCTTAATGCTTATCCAATTTCAACCCTCTTGCCATAGGCAGAAACACTTTCCACCAGACCAGGCTGCCGAAAGCCCCATTTCAGCTTGTCCTTCGACGCTTCCAGGGATGGGGCATCCACAGCTTCTCTGGGGCAGCCTGTGCCAGTGCCTCACCGTCCTGAGTAAAGAATTGCTTTGTAATATCTAATGTAAATCTACCCTCTTTTAGTTTAAAACCACTACCCCTTGTCCTGTCACTATACTCCCTAATAAAGAGTCCCTCTCAGGCTTTCTTGTAGAACACCGCTCAGGGGGTCTAAACTCTATGTAAACTAGTATATTCTGACACACTCAGTTTCCTTGGCTGATGAATAATTTTTCCATTACAAACCTGCAACTAAAATGGACAGGTATCTACCAGACTTCCTTAATACCTTCTTCCCTCAATGCACTGGTTCTCTTTCTACCACCTGGGAATGAGGTCATCTTGCAACTAGTATCAAATTCAACCACTCAGTTCACATAAATTTTATTTTAGCACCCTGCAGAAACTGTTCTGTGAAAGGGAGGTGTAGAATACCTGTTGAAATCATGGATGTTACATAAGAATCTGAGCAGTTGCCAAACTAGAGTTTGAAGAGGACACAGTCATTAGGATATCATAAGGATATCTAAGGTTGAACAGCAAGCTGATACCTTCATGCTTTGGCTGACCTTCATGCTTTGGCTGACTTGGAAGGTATCATTTTTCAGTCTAATTTAGTTTATCATTTTTCTGAGACCTCTCCAATGGAAACATAGGCTATGTTCTTTTCCTTGTTTAGCTTAAGGGATCAGAAACACATCATGAGATAAGACTTTTGAGCTGCTATTATTCCTGTTCATTTTTTTTTTTCCCCAGTATATAGTACCTTCAGTATAACCACAAAGAGGCTGACTGATTCTCATCTCCTTTATTGCAATATACTCTATCTACTGTCTGAAAAAAAACTTACAGAGGAAATTATGCAGAAAATCAAAAAAGAATTGAAAGGGGAAATGGTGATCCTGCGGTTATGGCAGTAGTCTGGATCAGAAATAACTCAGAACTCTGTCCCCAGCTGTCACTTGCTTACATAATGTCAGTGTCTCAGTTCCACATCTGCAAAATGTGGATATTTATTTACTCATCTGACAGTAATACACTAAAATTAATCACACAGGTTGCTCAAGTAGATACAATAGTAAGCACCACTGGAAACCCTTCAGTTCTCTTCTACAACAGTTCTCTTTGAATAAACTCACTAATTTTATCAAAGCTTATGGACAAAGTTGTATTCCCAGTAAAGCAATTAAGAAATTCTCAGTGCAGGAGAGAGGCTGAAGAGTTTTAAGCATGGAGATGAAAGCACACAAGTGCTTTTATATTGAAAGCAAGCAAAGAGCACTTCAGTTCATTGTCCTGCATTGAGTTTTCCTTCAGTAAAAAGGTAGGCTGTTTGAAAGCAAAACTGGAAGCTACTTTGTAATATGCTAAGTTTTTCATTTTGCAAGCTCTCAGATGTGCCAACACACAGCTGCAGAATTATTTTGCAGCTCCCAGTTCACAGACATGAACATGTCACATAGTTTTAACTCACATATTCCACTCAAATGTGCAGCACACAGTAACAGCACACATGAAAGACTTAAAAAGATCAAGTTACTACAGGCACTATCAGTTACCCCTTGATTATTACTCAGACTATAAGGCAAAGCAGCATGGAGGCAATATGGAAATGAAATTGCAAAATTAAGTGCACAAACAAACAGCACTTACTCAGTTTTCTGCAGGTCACACAAGCAAGAAGTCTAGTGTAACCTACAGCCATCCTTACTATTTTTTTCAGTTCAAGGTTGCTGAGGGCAGGATTGTCAGTAATTTGGCTACTTGGTGTATATGCTGCAGCTTTCTCCTGACTTGTTCTCCTGACTTCAGTGACCCTTTAGGAAACCAGACACCTAGTTCAAGAAAATTTAGATGTGTAGTTTATTGAAGAGACATCTTCTACTGATCAGTGTCACTGTTATTACAAATTTTATCTTTGTGCAAAATCAAAATTAAAAAAGAAAACCAAAACAAAACAAAAACAGGGAACCATGCTATTGCTGTATAGGTTGACTAAGAATAAAAAGTAACATTGTTCAGAGTTCTCTAAGAAAAAGATAATAATTAACATTAATAGATCACTTCCACAGGGGACTTCTGGTCTGCTACCACATTCTGCCCAGGAGTTTTTGGCAGGTTTTTCAGGGAAGGGAATTCAAACAAAATAAACAAAAGCAATATTTCCTTGTTGGTGGAAACTTTACATAATTTCTCCATTTCAAATCTGTTTAAACTGCATATTATAAGGCTCTTTTGCCACAGTACAAGGTGAAGAGCCGTAGATGATGGAAAATGGCGTAAGAATTAGAAATGCAAGCACATATCACACAAACCCATTTTCATGCTAAATTAAAGGTATCAGCAAGACATGGATGAAAGAAATAATTAGCAATATAATGAAGTAAGGGATTGTAAACTTCCGGTGCTCTCAGGGAGCTTCATGTGACTACAGTGTTTGTGTAACATAAATTCTCAGTACAGAGAGGCCTACACGTGTTGTTAGCTGTGCCCATTTGTACATACACAGGCCATGACTCAGTATAAAGGCAGCTATTCCCAATATTCAAAGAAATTTTACCAGAAGGTATTCGCTAATTCCAATCTGTAAAGGAAGCAATAGATCAAGAAAATATGAGGATTTACTTGCAAAAATACAGAGAGAGGTGAATTTTTAAAATGAAAAAAAAAAAAAGGCCATAAAAATCCCTCTCAAATCTTTATCCTCATTTGAATAGGCACAGCTAACAACAAAGAAGAATGAAACTGTCTGAAAAAGCACTGGTTACTTCCAAAAGCAGAGGGTACCCCCTGCAATCCACAACAAACTTCCATAGGCACCAGGATAAATTTCAATAGGGTTGACTTGGTCTGAAATTCTACTGGGGAATTGGGAAGTAATTATGAAAAGAATGCAATTCTCATGCCTTATTCAGAAACGTATTAAAAGCTTAAAAGCTGCAAAATTATCCTGTTGCTGCCAGGATAAAAGTCTTTATTAAGAAGATCTGTTAACCCTAATACTTTTTTTCTAGTGTCTATGAGGAAACAGAAGTGCTTGCCTTCTTTTTGAACTTCTCCTTCCATAATAGTGGATTTTATTTGTTCTGCCACGTCTTCATTACACATATAATAAACCATACAACTTTTTTCCAGCACTTTCAATGGGCTTAAATCCAAAAATAAAATAATTTATACCTTCCAAGGCCAGCCAAGCACTACTAATTACTGTTAGATTACTTCAAAGCTGCCTTCTATTTCTATCTCCTAGAACTGTGAAAGTTGTTAATTTAAGTCCAGTTTTGAACACCCCTAAATCTTCAGAGAAAATTACCGCGTTTCATCCACATACACACAAACTCTGGGAAATAGTGCATAATATCTATAATTACTCAGCAAAATATCTAGTGCCAGTCTCACTTTCTTTAACACACAAGTATAATCCCTTAAAGACATGGCTATTGGTTATATCAAGTACACATACCTCCGTTCTACGCTTTTCTAACCAAGATGCACAAGAGCAGATCCAGGCTTGAACTTTACATGAGTCTTCTGCTCAGCAATAAAAATTACACCGAACAATAAAAAATTATATACCCATTTAAAAAAAAAAAAAAGAGAGAGAGAGATGAGACTGTAAGGACAGAGGTCTGAAGAACTTTCATACTCACTCCTGAAAAACAGTAGAGCTCAATGTTCAGAAGTGGGAAAACTATAAGAATAAACTCACATTCTCCATTAAGACTCACTCATATCTTAATCACAGTTTAGTACATAACAGGCTGGAAAAACTGTCGGTTCGTTTCTGCATGAAAATGGGCAAACTGTTTATTTAATGTACTTTGATCATCTCTCAAAGGTGCCACGTCTCCCCAGTTTTAACACCAAAACCAACTTTAAGAACAGAAACTTGATCCAACTTCTATTTACAAGTGAGATGGTCCTCACTGGTGGGTGTAAATAAATTGTGGAGACATACATTACCGTTTGTTTTAATACTGTTAATTAAAAGAAATATGAAACCATAAAATAACCATTTAAACATTTTACAACCCTGAGCTCAGTTCCTAAGAGTACAAATTTGACATTATTTAGTGTTGAGTGCCTTATTTGCACACTTATTGTTTTTATCATTTTCTCAAAGGCCTACATACTGCACAAGTAATAATCAGACCAAAAGTGTCAACGAAACACTATCTTTGTAAGCACAGAAAGAGCTCTGCACAACAGCCTCTCTCTCAAACTCCTAACAACATGGTACTCAGTCCCACTGACGGTGACACCACTGCATACGTTATAATGCAAAGAAATAGGCAACAGATTAAACAAATTACAAAAATACTACTCTCTTCAGCTCAGAGGTGAACTTGGTCTTTCACTTACTTGGCTAAAACAGACTAAAACTGTCAAAGGGAAGCACTATCTTTTAAACTGCATGCTTGTGAGTTTTACCTTCTCCTCTCCAATAAACTGAAAATTGTTATTACATGCTCAAGAGATGCAACTGGGCAAAGACAAAAACATCCAGATGGACTGCACTGTTAAGATATGAACTAATCTCCCAGTGAAAAGAGCCTAAATTCAGCTTAAAGCACTCTTTCAAAAGCCCATAATTAAAGATGTGTTTGTCACCCATACAAGGTGGGTGACAGTGCTTTTTTGATGTGCAACAGCAATACAAATTAGGTCATCTAAGAAGCATCTTAGCTGTGTAAAAAGAAGAGTTAATAATTCAGACAGGCATGACAAAACAAGAGGTAATCACTAGACTTTTATCCAAAAAGCTAAATTGATCTTAGATAATACACTGATTAAACAACCTTGCACAGCCTATGCCTTTATTAATGATAAGGCACTGTCCAAAGGACTAGTGGTTTAAATTTCTCTAGAAAAGATACTGCCCTTTAAACGTCTCGTCTTGGAATGCCTATCTCCCAATGACAGTGTTAATTCTGGTGAATTCTCCTCTTAAAAATCTCATTTTAAAGATTTAGTAAAACTTTTCTTTAGGCTGTAGGATGCTTTGGAGAAAAAAAAAAGTTAGTCTCACTTTCCAGAAATATTCAAACCAAACCCAAAGTTTGTGTAATTTGTCTTTGCTCTTCTTGAGGGAAGCATTTCAGCAACACAAACTAATCCCTTAATTTAACAAACCAACCTCTTAATGTACTAACTAAATATATTAAAGCTAATACAAAACATTATTGTTAGCTTATCAACATATGCAAGTAGTAAATGCACTTGAATACATTCCTCAGTGTTGCACAAACTCGGTAGGTGTGCATAGTTATGCAAATTTAAGCAGAAGTGAAACGCCACAGCAAATCTCAACCTTTAATTTTGTGACTTCTGCAACATCTATTTTCCTTTTTTTTTCTAAAATATGTACTAAAATAGGTATTAACTACCACTTTGTAACACTTTTAGACCAGTCTGTGAGCTTTCAGTATGTTTGTCACAGATGCTTAACACAGATGGTAAGCAGGTTAAACAGTTTAAACTTCTTCCACAGAAAGAATTCCTAAGTACCTAAGTCTTGGAAGGAAAAAAATATAAAGTGTATCATTGCTATGAACTAAAGAGAGAGAAAAAAAGCAAACAAACAAAAACCGCAAGAAATAAAGAAAAACCTGCCCCAGATCTTGGAATTCTGAATAGCAGCCTAATATTGTAAATTTATTGCAAATAAAACCATTTTGCAAAAACAGAATACAACTGATTTACCAAGGAGTTTTTGTTTTAGCATGATAAAAATCATTTAATAATGGGCCTGACCATAAAATAGCGGAACAGAAAATGTAGGTTGCAATTATGACATGGAATGCATAGAACCTCTGGGGCGGACCAGCCACAGTAAATACAACAGTCTTAATCACGAGTGTAAATTCACCTTCATAACTGTCTTTTTTGTCTAGAAGATAAAAAAGTGTACATAAATATTATAGGGAAAACATTTAAAAAACACATTGTTTTAATTTTCAGAAATGCTGGCAGGGGCTTCAGCTCAAAACTGAATAGGTTTGTTGGGCCAAAATTGCCCATCCTGTTTCCTAGTTTCCTATGCTTGTTATGGAAAAAAAAAAAAACACATTCATGATTAGATAGTAGAAAATCATGAAAAACATGAACTAAGGAGTTAATTCCCAACAGACAAAGGATATAGTGTTTTAAAAACATAGAGCTTAACAGCAGTAACTTTAAGGAAGTAATGGTAGGAAGAATTTCCACCATTTCTACCTTGAAAACTAAAAAAAAATATTAAAAAAATCAATCCCATTAGCCACAGAAACCCAGTTCATTAGTAAGCAGAACAGTAAGATAGACATTTGCCTATGATGATATCTGGATGTATAGTTTGGTGGGATTTAATTTAAAAAGCAGCTCAGAAGAGTACAAATTTAAAAAGCAGCACAGAAGAATATGAATTTTAAGGAAAAGAGGACTTACAGTACGTTGCCTTGGGCCTCTGTCTTCTCTGAAGGTAGCAACAATTTACTAGATTGCATAATGCTGCTATGTTTAGTTTTAGTTGAAGAGACATACAAACCTGAAAAAGTAACTGCTACATGAGGGTTAAAACAGATACATTTGGCATTCCAGCCCACAATTCCCACACTAAACTTGTCATTTCCTCCTCATAGCCTCTCAAGATTATGAAACAGTGACATGCCTACATTTAAGAGTTTCCTATCCTACAACTGTAAAATGTAGATTTGCCAAACGTATTACTACAACCCCTAGAAATCATCCCATAATTTTACGCATATTACATTTATGGAATAGATCTTCCCATGGTACATACACTATCAGCATTTTCTTAACAAAGCAACTGAAACACCATGGTCTCATTCAAACTTTTCACTCTTACAGTCAGTCAGAAACACCACATTTATGATTTCACTTAATTCCCTTCTCTTAACAACTCCACGAATTCCAACACACAATCTGAAGAGCAGCATTTTATATGATCCCCCGCTTAAAATCATACCATGAAAAGCCATTAAAACTGGCTCTCCCACATAAAGAGAAAAGATGTTTGGCTGACTTGAGATACTCTCTCTTACCTATTTCATACCTGACTCTGACTGAACTAAACAATAACCAGTGTAGGAAGAATATAGTATCTCAACATCCTTGTCCAAAAATAAACCTTAAGAGAAACTCTGAAAAGGAAAACTTAAAGCAAAGAACCCCCCCCCCCAACATTCCCCCCCCCCCCAAAAAAAAACAACACAAAAGCCAACAAAACAAACAAAAAACAAACCAGGCCAAAAAAAAAAACAAACCAACAACCTACTAAAATAAATTACGTAAAGTTCTGAAATCAACATTTCCAGAGACCTCTTCGATTGCTTTCTTCTATGAAGCACCTTTTGCTGCTGTAAGTTGTATAGTTGTAAGAATAACGTTAACTATAGAAGCTATATGCATCTTTTAAGAATCACATTTCAATGATTATAAAAATTTATCTATTATACAACATAGGTCCAGCTACACTGAAAAAATTACACCGCTTATTGAAATACATTTCATTTTAGAAACAGACTACTAAATAGGTCTATACAAAAAACTCTAAAATAATTTCTGTAGTAAAATAAAGAGTGTGTTAGGAGAGCTACAGAAACAATTTTTTTTTTTTTGTCTTTCTTTATAATGCTCAAATATACTGTGATACGTGTCTGGCTCACTCCATAGCCGGCACCAAAAGCTGAAAAAAATCCATTACAATACACAGTGATACAATTAATGCTCTGTATTAATCTCACAGCCTTTCCGATTAGTACAAAGAAAACCCAGGCTTTCTCCTCTTTGAGGAGAAGTCCAGGATATAAAAGCAAGCATACCTCATCAGCTGATATGAAATTATAAAATTCCACAAGTTTCAGTATCTGAAATTTATAAAAGTCACCAGTAAAACACAAGCAAATTGGGGTTGAGTCCTGTTGATTCCCAGGTTCAAATGAGCACTGCTGATCCAAACCAGGATTTCCTCATTTGCTAACGAATTAAAAGGAAAAACAAGGATCATCTGCTGGGGCTAAGAGATGGACAAAAATCCTCATCAGGTAACCCTCTGTACCTCCATGAGGGCATGTTTTCATGTGCATAAAATGGGAAAATGACTGACAGGAAGCCAAGATGTTAGTGGTGCTGTGCTGAACTGTTTTTTTCTGCCAAGTGTCGCAGGAAGTTGTCCTCACTCTGACCTCTGTGATTTAAAGGCTCACTCTTAAAAAGAGCTGGAGGAGGAGGTAAATGGGGAACAGGGGGAACCGGAAGATGATGTGGATGGTGAGGATGAGGATGTAGGTGAAGGTGTGAGTATGGGTGGGGGATGGGGCGTGGAGGAAGTGTGTTCACTGGGTTCAGGTTCATAGGTGGAGTTGGGGTGGTGGGTGTGTTTACTACAGCAGGGACTGTGGTGGCAGGAGAAGCTGTGGACAGCGGAATCTGGACTGCAGATGACACATTCACGGGGCTGGTAACACGGAAGCACTTCTCCTTGTGTGCCTTGAGCATGTTGGAGAAGCGAAATCGCTGGCCACACACATCACATGGGTAGGGCTTCTCCCCTGTGTGAGTTCGGCGATGTCTCTTCATGTTTGGGCGGCTGGTGAAGCTTTTCCCACAGATTTCACAGATAAAGGGCTTTTCTCCTATTGAGCACAGATATGTCAACTGGTTAGGCACAAAACATCTTCTAAGACTTCCTTTAGCATGCTTATAAGAACTGTATACTACAAAATCTATTCTGACTGCTACATTCAGTAGAGACAGCTGCTCTACAGAAGTCCTTAGTCTTTATGAAATCCTCTTTTTTGGATTTTGATGCACAAGAAAACCTTCTATAAGGCCTAAATTCTCAGTTCCCCCAGCAGTGAATCACAGGACTATAAACAGTTCTTTAGATTTAACGTAAGTTAACATACTAATTCTCCTTTCTGATTTTCTAGGCTGGATAACAGCTTTGATCCCAAGTTCCAAGGGATGGAATACAGATGGAAGAGTAGGAATGTTTTTGTCCTGGAAGTACCTGTACTTTTCTTTGCTAAGTTCTTACCAGTGTGTGTTTTCATGTGCTCATCAAAGTACTGTTTCATGTTGAAGTCTTTGCCACACCACTGGCACATGAACTGTTTGTGCCCAATGTGGATGCTCATGTGGGAACGCAGCTGGTACTTGTACTGAAACCTCTCATCACAGTTCTGCAACAGAAGAACAGCATCCATGATATTCAAGCATCACAGATCAGAAATCAAGGCAGTCACAGGACAGCATTCAAATGTACTAAGTGAAGGAGTAAAGAATACCTGAACTTCCCTGAACTAGGGACACATCATTCCCATTTTTAAAAAGGGAATCAAGGAGGATCTGGGGAACTACAGACAAGTGAGCCTCACCTCTGTGCCTGGGAGGATCATGGAAAAATTTTCCTGGAAGCAATGTCAAGGCATGTGCAAGACAAAGAAGTGATCCGAGAGAGCCAGCATGGCTTCACCAAGGGCAAATCATGCCTGGCCAATCTGGTGGCCTTCTATGATGGAGTGACTGCATCAGTTGACAAGGGAAGACTGACTCATGTCATCCACCTGGACTTCTGTAAAGCCTTTGACACGGTCCCACATGACATTCTGATCTCCAAACTGGAGAGATACGCATTTGATGGGTGGACCATTCAGTAGATAAAGAGTTGGCCTGAAGGTTGCACCCAGAGAGTGGTGGTCTATGGCTCTATGTCCAGGTGGAAGCCAGTGATGAGTGGTGTTCCTTAGGGGTCTGTCCTGGGACCGGTATCGTTTAGCATCTTCATTAATGACACTGACAGTGGGATTCAAAGCACCCTCAGAAAGTTTGCAGATGACACCAAGCTGAGTGGTGCAGTCGATACAGCAGAAGGAAGAGATGCCATCTAAGGGGACCTGCACAGGCTTCAGAAGTGGGCCCATGTGAACCTAATGAGGTTCAACAAGTCTAAGTGCAAGGTACTGCACCTGAGTAGGGGCAATCCCAGCAGACATGAGTACAGGCTGGGAGAAGAACTCATTGAGAGCAGCCCTGCAGAGAAGGACTTGGTGGTTCTGGTGGACGAGAAGCTTGACATGGGCCAGCAGTGCACGCTTGCAGCCCAGAAGGCCAACTGCATCCTGGGCTGCATCAAAAGAGGAGTGGCCAGCAGGTGGATGCAGGTGATTGTCCCCCTCTGCTCTGCCCTTGTGAGGCCCCACTTGGAGTACTGAGTCCAGGTCTGGGGCCCCAGCACAAGGATGTTGATCTCTTAGAGCATGTCCAGAGGAGGGCTATGAGGATGATCAGAGGACTGGAGCACCTCTCCTACAAAGGAAGGCTGAGAGAGCTGGGGATGTTCAGCCTGAAGAGAAGGCTCCGAGGAGACCTCATTGCAGCTTTTCAATACTTAAAGGGGACTTATAAAACAGATGGAGAGCAACTTTTTGCTCAATCAGATAATGACAGGACAAGGGAGAACGGCTTTAAACTAAAAGAAGGAAGATTTAGATTAGAGGTTAGGAGGAAATTGTTTACTCTGAGGGTGAGGTAAGGCACTGGAACAAATTGCTCAGAGAAGCTGCGGATGCCCCATCCCTGGAGGTGTTCAAGACCAGGCTAGATGAGGCCCTGGGCAACCTGATCTGGTGGGTGGCATCCGTGCCCATGGCAGGGGGGTTGGAACTGGGTGATCTTTAAGGTCTCTTTCAACCTGAGCCATTCTATGATTCTATGAAATCATTGTGGACACAGACCCTCACACTCTACATATGCAGGATTTAAGTTATTCAGTGGGAATAGAATTTGACCTGTGCTAAAAGGTCTGCTGCCACAATAGCCTTGACAAGAAGCATGGAACAGTCATAGCCTTTAGTTGACATAGCTGTTGGCAAAGCTGAGGGAGGGACACCGTTATGCCAACAGAAAAGTTCACTTAATGTATCATTTGGAGGTTTTGCAGCTTTGCGAGATCTCTCTGCTGGATTACATCACGCCTCCACTAGAGGACTCTGCTCACACAGGAAAACCAACAGCAGCTCTGTAAAGCAGGCTTGTGTTTCAGAAAAGCAGACAGTTTTCCAGCTTTAATTAATTGGCATGAGGTAATTTCTTTCCCTACAAGTTCCTCAAGACTACTATGGCTGCAATACCACCATTACTACTCCACATACGCTGGAGCTGTGCTCCATTTTGTGGACAGGGTGAGCCACCTAACCCAACCTGCAAACAGGAAGGGCTCTACATCAGGGCCTGCCTCCATCATGTGATGCCCACAAGCATCCCCATCACATGACCGAGACATTACTTGCCCTAGACATATGACTGGCTAAGTCTATCCCATACAGATCTCCTTCCCAAGGGCAAGTGCAAAATTACAAATCACAGATACACATGAATGCATTAGCAAGACACTTCCCTCTTCCAACACATACACTCAGTTTAGGAAATGTCAATTTAGACTACGGTCTTATCTCAAGGAAGTAAGTTTGCAGTGATGCTGATAGTTTTTCCTCACAAGTGAAAATCAAGCAGCAATTTATTTTCACTGTTGCCACCTCTGTCTGCTTCAAGTCACTGGGCAGGATGAGCAGGATTACTATAATTTACATCATGATACCGCTTTACTGTGAACACTTAGGGAAAACTGGTATTAAAATCCTGCTGTAGCGTGTACTGACTGAGAAAAACATGACAGCCAGCAGTAAAAGCAAATCAAATACATCTCAGTTTGAATTGCTGTTAGATGCACTCCTGCTGTGCTCCCCAAACAGAGAATAGTTTTCCCCAAATTTTTATGGAACATAAAAATGTTCCTCATCCACAAGTCAGTCAATTCAGTTTCCACCCATACGCCCTACTGACAGTGTTATTAATTTTATGTCTTATATCTAATATCTAAGCTTAAGAATGTTAAACAAAATAAGTATCTTATACCTTTATATCTAAACAGATTAACAGTTGCTGCCTCACCTCACATCTGAAAGGTTTCTCTCCAGAATGCTGTAGGGAATGTACTTTGAGAGACATACTGCGTTTGAATGATTTTCCACAGGTTTCACATGTAAATGGCATGTCCTTTGTGTGTGCTGCAACACAACAGTACATTAGAGATGGTCACTACCACACAAACATTTTAGCTCTTGAACCAAATTTCTTTTCCAGTACTGAGAAGGAAAATAATCATTAGTATTGTACAGTTTTAAGTATGTATATGTTTGTACACATGTATGTATACACATACTTTGCTTGCTGTCAGTACCACAGATTGGAACACTTAAGCTAAGGATAAACTGACCTTTTTTTTTTTTTTTATTCCTCAAAAGTGAAGAACTGCAAAGACACATTTGAGGCAGAAACAACAGAAGCACTGATCAATAACTCACCAACCATATGTTTTCGCACATGGGCCATAGTGTAGAACTTCTTTTCACAAATCTCACAAGAGAATTTCTTTTCTGCATATCCGTGGACAATCTTGATATGTTCATGGAGGGACCAGAGCTTCTTGAATGATTTATTACAGGAAACACACTGAATGAATGGGATAAATACAAGGAAGTTTAAATTAGAAAGATTCAGTGATTTAAGTTTGCAGAGTTAAGCCACGTGTCCTACTTTTGCATTACAAAAGGCAACCCAAACCAATGCAAAACACTGTATATTGTCTCAGACTGCACTACAGCCTACTTTTACTGTTTCACAGTTGAAACAAATACACTAAGAGAAGCTGGAAATTCTGATCAAGCACAATTAGAAATGGTGTTAATACACTGCATTTTGACACCACCCAAAGAGCACCACAGCCACTGTGCTAACTTATTTCCAAAACACAACAGCATACATAGCTGGATGCAGCCTCCAAAGAACTGAGCGAGTCCTAACACAGAAATGACAACTCCATAGGCATCGATGCTGCTGGTAATCTAAACCATGGTGTAGGAAGAAGCCAACAAAGGTGGAGGAGGGTAACACCACCTAGTTGTTAAGCCCCATCTGCCCATCCAGCCCTGTCTTTTTCAGGAGCACCCTGAACCTTCTGTAACCTTTTTAGTTCTGTACAGAGGACAACTTCCATCTTGCAGCTGTTGACCATGCAGAGAGTCTGTACACACAGTCAATACAGCAAAGCAAGTTGCCGCCTTCATCTTGTATGTTCTAACTCTTCATTTATACATATCAGTAGCATTGAAGGTCTAAAATGACCACGTGCAAATGTTTTGATCTCTTTGCGTGACTACAGTGAAACATTCAGAAAATCGATGAGCAGGATCCACAAGCTTTCACACATCTCATTTTTCAAAAGAGTTCTTGCTAAAGACTTAATAAAAATCCTTGTGCAATTTTGAAAATTCCAGAATAATCCAGATATAATAGCAGATATACATGTGAGGATACAAAGTTATTTTCATCTTTGAAGTAAAGAAGAAGGAATTTTGGCTTGTTGTTTTTTGTTAGCTGTTGGGGTGTTTGGTGGTTTTTGGTACATCTCCATTTTTCTGCCTGTCAGTTACTCTCCTCCCCCAAGTAAGAACAGTTGTTTGCTGCTCACTGAAGAGCTACCAAATACTAGGCCTTCTGACAACTTGAGTTGTTTCTTCTCTGCACAGGCAAGTTATGCTGCTTCCACAGTGCTCAAGTCTCTGCAGGCCTGGAAAATCTGGTACACCACTCACCACGCTGACCCCAAGATCATTTACCTCTGAAAGTACCTACTTGGAGGCAAGTCAGGATCAAACTGTAGTCCAGGGTAGGGGACAGGGACGTGAGGCGGAACAGGACTCTATAGAGTAAAGTAATACTAAGAAATGATCAAAAATCATTTAAGGTTCAGTGAGACCTTGATGCTGTCAATCTACAATTTCACTGATGATCAGCAGCAAGTAGTTTAGATTGTTAACATCTACCACATGGAATCTAAGATGACAACAGAAATTCTGTGAGGATGCTAATTTTGAAAGGATAAAAACCAGAAGTTACCTAGAAAAACATATTACATCACTTCACTGAAAAATACGGAGAAGAGACAGCCATGTTTATCAGTTCAACTACCACTTCCATAATGAAGCCACGTTTCTAGACAAAGCTCCGTAGCTCCCTTGACATACTAAACCCTATATTAATGTATCACTTTCCTATCCCCCGTACTCCTTTTGCCAACTGCAATAGAAAATTTGCAGGCAGCTGTGAAACATATTCCAAGTATTACAACAGACAAAAATAATTGTTGAATATATATACTGTTACTATATATACATACATATATATATATATACACTGTTAATATATATACTATATATTCCAAATATATATACTGAGAACTTGAAGACAACTAGTGGTGCTTCTACCACCTATGAATATCAGGGTTAAAAATCGGGACCTGATTCTTCTGGTATAGGATATAAAACAATTTCTACAACTTCTTTCCTTATTCCTTTGGAGAAATGAATGTAACCCCTCAGAAGCACATGGGTGCATGGATTACAGGACGCTTCTCCATTCTATGCCACACATTCAAACTATTCATAAATTCTTGTTCAAATCAAGAGATTTAATGCTGTGAATGAGCCATTTGGATGACAGACCATCCCTGAAATTTACATTAAAATGTTCTCTGCCACATAAAACTTCAGAACAATTTATTTCAAAAATCGCAAGGACATACTGAAATGTATTTTACTACGTTCAAGACTCATTATCTTTTATTATATTCCTTCCTTCAGTCTTCCTCCTATGAGCTGAAACATAAGGAAAAATAGCATAGTGTTATATAGAGCTGCATTTGAGTCTTACAGCAAAGAGAAATTGCAACAAACATTTCAACCATCTTCTGCACAGTGGGAATTGAATACGAATTCAGTTTAGCATTTAAGCAAAGAACAACAACAAAAAGTCTTAAATGTTTCTGGTAAAACCAATTGGACAGACAAAAAAAAAAACGAACTTGCTGCCCTACAAACTGAACATTTCGGCTGCACAGAAATTGAACCCAATCTGCTTCATCCTAGCAGTGGGAGTATTTCTGAAGTAGGTGGTAACACTGTGCCTAGTTTAACAAGGCAAAAAATGCTTGTTAAAATTGCCATATAAAAGAACATCGCCTCCAGTTACATGAGAACATAGATGCCCACAAGCAAAGAACAAACCACAGATGAGAACCTCTGAAACTCTTTCCACAACTGTAACTTTAAAATAGTTCTATTACAACACGAGTTTCCATTGTTGTATACAATTAAAAGCTACAAATCCTCTGGCAAGAAAGACCAGACATCTTTTTATGATCAGTGAGATTTACTGAACTTTTGCACTGGAAAAAGGGCAGGCTCATGAACAGATTCAGTCCTTGAACTCATATACTTCCCTATACATACATGAACTATAAGCAATGCTGTACATTACTTATGATTATTTCAGCAGGACTAAAAAAAAGTTACTTTTTAATACAAATCCAAATCCTAACTTTACTAGCTTCATTCTCACCTGCTTGCCTCTCCAGTATTGTAACATTTTTAATTACAATACCACGTACACATCATAATTTTGTTCTCCCTTGAAATGGTATCTGGATATAATATGTGACTGAGTATCAGGACACTGGAACTTTAAAGCTAGGGATAGCTGCAGGTGCTCAGCACCTGAAGAAGTAGGTTTTTTCCTGTCACGTGCACTTGTTTTCAGGCCATTTACTCTAGGAGTTTGCATTTGTTAAAGTAGCTTTGTGTTTTCCCTAACATGTAGTTAAATACTAGAGTAACTCTGCTAAACTAGACAACACTTGCATGCTCCGTTCCCTACATTTTACTTCTTTTGGGAGACACCAAAAAGTGCTGATAGGTAGAGACAAGGTCTTGGTCAGAATCTGGTCTGCACAAGAGATTTCCCCCTCTGAAGTGTCCACTAGCTGTATCTAGGGCACAACAGAAGGTATGGAAATCTGGCAAGCAGGTGAGCAAACCTACCTGGATATTTTTTTCACAGTCTGTTTGCTGGTGAAGGGACAGCTCACTTTCTAGAACAAATTTCTTCCCACATTTGTCGCAGATCTGCATGCGCCTGTGAGTGACGTTCATGTGCTTCTCCAGGTACCAGCGTGTGTTAAACACCCTGGGGCACTTCTCACAGGTTAAAGTCTCCTTCTCTTCACACTTTGATTTCTGCACAGGTGCCTTGGGCTCCTTTGCAGCTTTCTTCTTACGCCTGGGGGGCTCCATACTCTTTCTACGACCCCTTGTAGTTCTGGGTGATGGGGAAGTTGTGGCTGCTGCAGCAGATGCAGCTCTCCTTGTTCTCCTTTGTGCAACACTAACTTTTTCCACTCTTTTCTCTTTTTTCTTCTGCCTCTCATTTTCCTCATCATCATTACTTTCTTCAGTGGCCTCTTCCCCACTGTCACCCTCCTCTTCCTCACTGCTGGTCTTAAGAACAGCAGTCTCTTTGGACTGGGAGGGGACACCCTTCTCCCCTTTTGATACATTTAATGTTTGGTTGTTAAGGTTTACCTCTACTATAATCTGCTCCCTTTTGTAAGTCACTTCATCTTCCTCCTCTTCCTCCTCCTCAGAGTCGTCAGAGTTTTCTCTATCTTCTTTCACAGCCCGGACTTCTCCTACTGATCTGTTTTCCCTGAAATATGGCTGCTCTTCTCTTTCATGGAGATGTGGTTTGCTCATTTTGCTGTCCACCAACACTGAGTAAGGACTTCCTGACTCTCTCTTGTATACTTTGGTGGATAGATCAAGTTCCTGGCTGGCACCATGATAAAACGTGGGTGGCACTTGACCACGGTGACTGTCCTCTTGCGCCATACCTGCTACATGCACTGCACAGTTTTCAGCCAACTGTTGACAAGAATTGGTTGCCTGATTCATGGGGGGGACGGGATGGGACACTGATTCAATGAACACCTTTAATCCCAGAAAACCAAGCAAGCAGCTTTAAATCGAGATAGGTTCTCATGACCGATGCCTGTTTCATCTACACAGAATAGGATTCTCTGCTGATGTTTAGCACTGATGTATAGGTCACAGAACTCTGATATTAAGCCAAGAGCAGAGCAGTAGCGATTATTCTTCTGAAGAAAGTTGTCACTGAACTGTTGAACATTTTATCTATAAAAGACAACAGAGAAAACATGATTACAAAAAACAAACAAACAAACAAACACAACACCCAAAAATCTTTACAAATTTCTTCTGGGTTTGTACAAGTAAGGTAAAAAACAAGGTATATACCATCCATGAGCTGCATCTGCTGTGGGTGGATTGTCCTATAGCATTATCTCAAGCAAAACTAGGAGTTAGGTACAAATACATGCACCTTTAAAGTGGGCCAGAACTAGTACTAGAACCCTCAGAAGTAGAAATCAAGGCATGCTATTAATTTCAAAACGAATACTCTGCACCTGTCAAAGATCACCACCTTCTAACTGAAAGCTGGGCCAATATGCTTATCACTGTTTCTCCTCGAGCACTGATGGCCCCAAGACTGCTCAACTCCCACATGCCTCTTCATCAAACAAGGTGTATACACGTATACCTATGCAGAAATACCTCTTCTTCTGTAACTTCCACAGAAAGCACATCCTTACCCCTAATGAGGACACATTAAGAACTTTTATATCAAACAACATTCCATTAACATAGATATGCACAAACAATTTCAATGGAAACATTTTCAACTGGCAGCACTAAATCAGGTTAAGAACAGTGCGTCCCCCAGCTTGTTTCCACATCAGACATCCCTCATAGCCTCTTGATTTAAGGCACCTTATTCTTTTCTTCTCATTCTCTTTTCCCCCACATATTTATTCCTCACTGCAATACCCAAACAATATTACATTTGCCATCTAAATTTCATTTGCAGTTATCCAAGCTGGAATTTGGCCAAGACACTACTACTACCTTTTGCAAAAAGTACCATGTGATCCCTAACGAATACAAGTAATCAAGCTCTGGCATTTATTTTTTACCCAATTACATCTTAGTAGCACAGTATTACAATACCAATTGGTCAGAACAAAACTTGCAGCTATAGGGTGCAGACAGAAGAGGTTCATTATAGAAAGTCTGAGAGAGAGATCCCATGACTGGATGATAGAGAAGACCCCTGAGAGAAAATGAAAGGATTGAGCAGCAAAGTATGAAGAGCAGTGGATCCCTACTATCGGGGTCTGAAAAATTCCTCGAGTTTGAGGTTGTAAGTCCAGCAGACAGGTATAAAACATTTGAACTTTGCAGAATCATACCCTGATTTTTATTTTCATTATTCTCAGAGCAACAATAAAAAACAACCAATCTGAAGCAGTAATACAAACAGTATTTTTATAATATTTTCTGTCCACTTCATTCTAAGTTAAAGTGCTCTTTACACTACAAATGCAATAACTTTATTGCAAACACATTTTGGCACAATTTTTATGTATCGTAGTTGCAATCTTACTGTTCCACCAGAAATTTCCCACTTTGAAATGAATTTAATTGAGCAGGAGATGAACCTACCAATGCTCACAGCAGTTTGAGTAACAAAAGACTGAACCTTGCCCTACAATCTTTGTGAAGTAACATACTAGTGAAAGTGACTTACCAATAAGCAGTTGTCTGATTACCAGCCTGAAGTAAATTAAACAGATTCTTGAACAGTTCTCCAGTATTTCCAAATGCACTCAGCAAGCACCCCACAGATAGAGTAACCTAGACTCATAACACCAGGGTCTGCCCCCACTGCTGCATACCCCTCAGCAGGGTCTCAGGTCGCAGCTTCTGATCTCCAGAGGTGAGAGGCAGGAGGGCGAGTGTCAAGACCCAGCTGGGCCAGGAAATACATGGAGATAGGGCTGTTAACATTGACTTGTGATACCAAGTAATATTCAGATGGAAAAACTAGTAAATAATAAACTGGTTGTGACTGCAAGCCAAAATTAACAACCCTATACCGAGGTTAGAAAGCAGTGGGCATAATGCAATCCATTGTTTAACTTTTCCCTTGAGAAAATCTAATAAATTATTTAGATGTCCAAAAATCACTCATGTTGAAATTCTTTCCTCAGCATATTAAGTATTTTTAAAAACTGCATGAGTAATTTAGGAATGCTGCCAGAATTCTGCAGCTAGATAACCAGGAAAAGCAGAAAACTTGTCATTAAAAGGAAGCGTTACCTCTCCCCTCCCCCCATTTACTGAATGCTGAAATTGAACAATAGAGCAGAACGATAGAGCTTATAGAATTTAGTGCATGTATCAGTACAGTCTGGGGGATGACCTGCTGCAGAACTCTGTGGAGAAGGACCTGGGAGTCCTGGTGGACAACAGGTTAGCCATGAGCCAGCAGTGTGCCAAGAAGGTCAATAGGATCCTGGTGTGCATTAAAAGGAGAGTGGCCAGCACATCAAAGGAGGTGATCCTCCCGCTCTACTCTGCCCTGTTGAGGCCTCACCTGGAGCATTGTGTCCAGTTCTGGGCTCACCGGAACAAAAAAGATAGGGATCTCCTGGAAAGAGTCCAGCAGAAGGCCACAAAGATGATACGGGGCCTCGAGCACCCACCCAATGAGCAAAGGCTGAGAGACCTGAGTCTGTTCAACCTTGAGAAAAGAAAACTGAGAGGGGATCTTATCAATGTCTATAAATACCTTAAGTGTGGGAGCTGGAGGGATTTGGCCAACCTCTTTTCAGCGGTCTATGGGGACAGGGCAAGGGGCAATGGCCACAAAATGGAGCAGAGGAAGTTCCACACCAACATGCAAAAGAAATTCTTCACGGTGAGGGCGATGGAGCACTGGGACAGGCTGCCCAGGGAGGTTGTGGAATCCCCTCCTCTGGAGACATTCAAGACCCATCTCGACGCCTACCTGGGCAACCTGCTCTAGGGAATCTGCTTTGGCAGGGGGGTTGGAGTGGATTATCTCTTGAGGTCCCTTCCAACCTCTATAATTATGTGAATATCCTACAGTGGGAGGGACCCACCAGGATCAGCAAGTCCAAGTCATGGCCCCACACAGGACCACCCAAAAATTAAACCATATGTCTGAGAGTGTTGTCCAAATGCCTCTCAAAGCATTTGAAATATTCTTTTTACATATCCTGCCATCATTTAATCACTGCTCATTTACAGAATATTCAGTATAACAAACCACTTTGTATGAATATATTACCACTTCAAAAAATAATTGAAAAAAAAAAAATGGCATGTTCTGAATTATCAAAGCTAATGGGTCTTAAAACCACTTCACTCTGCAGAAACAGTAACCTACTTTCACTTTGAATACATTGCTTGCTACCCTCAAGGGACCCACAACTTTCGAACAACATTATTTAGCAGTCAACCAGATGGTAAAGCAAAGTCTTCCTTATATACTTGAGATAAACAACTTGCTATTAGACAACTGACAGTTCTGAGAGACAGTACTTTAAATACTGCAAAAAAATCTAACAGAACATTTTTTTTTTCTAAATTTTCTGATCCCAAACATAAGGAAGCACTCCCCCCCTCTCCCCTTTAATAAATGTAAATCCACTTTTTTCAAAGCTGTTGAACAGCTTGGGCTCACAGAATGAATTTCAGCCATACTAAAAACGGAAGCAATAAAAGATCTGATTAAAATGTAAATAGTAGTTTACACTCTGTGTTTTAAATGCAATTTCAAAGTTATTTCTGAGGAACCCTATCAAGACATGAAACTGAGGAATAACTATTATGAGCATAGAATGCGTTTATGAGGTGCGTACAACATTTGGTAATCAAAGATCATATGAGAAAGGTTTGCAAGCCTACAAATATTAAAGGCTCACACTCAGAAAAAGAAGTAGAAACAACTTGCAGGCAAATACGTAGGTGGAGGAAGCATGTGTATGTGAGACTAACACTTTGTGTAATGCTTTCGCTGCTTCTGAAGAAAAACCACATTTCTTCATGCTATTTGTACCAAAAATAGAACAACTTATAACAGAGACACAAGTACAGATAGTTACCTGTCTCAGCTCTGACTCAGTAGATACTTTGAAATCACTACAGACCAACTTCAATATACTCAACAGTTAATGGCTTCAAATTACATGTCCTTGGTTGGGCTCAGAAAGGGACCAGCTTGAAAGTCTGGACATCTCATATTTTAGTCTAACCTGTGCCAAGGACATATGATTTCTATGCTGGCAAGCATCCACCACAAGAAAAATACTGCTTCTTTTACCCTGGCTAGTAAGTGAAGTGGTTGTTACATGATCATTTCTGCATATCAAGGCCCTGTAAGCTACTGACTCCTACATGGTCTACAGCTGTTTGCCTGTAATCGTATTTTGGGTGCCAGCTCCACAGATATACACTTAACTATTCATTCTTTCTGCCTGGACTGTTTGTTGGCTCCCAGAATATTCATTCTTTCTGCCTGGACTGTTTGTTGGCTCCAAGAAAAGGGATGAAATGGCACTTCAGGGCATTCCACAACCAACTATGACCCTGCCACTCATGGCCAATGTGAGAGTGACCTAATTTAATTATTTTTAAAACCAATTTAATTGTTGCCCACATTAAGTTATCAGTATTATACCTGAAAATTGTCAGACATTGGTATAATTCACTTTGCTACAGGTTGGCAAGTCTAGGAAAAGTACTGCAGGCACAAGGATGATTGGTATAGAGACATAGATGGCACTGTGTAGATTTATTACTTAGTTAACATCTGGAGGTTCCCTTGCTCTTCCCAGACAGCTATAAGGGCCAGAAAATTACATTAAAAAATAAAATAAAAATCCATGCCTGAATTTGCAAATCATTGGCATTTGGATAAGTTTTGCACACATCATAGGGAAAAGAGAGAAGGATAAGAGCTTGGGATTTTCCCAAAGCTCACCTATACCTTGCATGAAAAGTGCATACTGTAAAAAAAGATATTGCAATAGTCCAACATTAAAAAAATATTAGTTTATTGGTCAGCTTTTTTCCCCCCCTGTATTACATCCTTTCAAGACAGATACAGACTATATACACGTATTCATATGATTATACATATATATATCTGTACCTGTCTTGAAAAAATATATATATGTTTTTGTTTATGATCTACTTGTACTAGATTTCTCTTCCAACTTTGCACAGTAAGAAGTGCTCTCAACTTTAACATAGCTCAAAAGACACCCTGACAAAATTATTCTTCCATCAAGTATACAGAACTTGACCTGTGGGTGAATCTGAGACAGATAACAATGTAGCACCAAAATAACAAACACCTTACATAAGCTTTACAAATTATTTGCACAATTCCTTTCCATAACACAAGTCTGATAACTTCACAAGATCTAAGTTTCACACACATCCTTCTGCTTCAGTTTAAGAGCAGAGCAATCTGTTTCACAGCAACTTTTTACAATCAAGAAGCACTGCAAGATGTAAATAGGTTTTCCACTCTGCCACTTATAGACCAATACATAGACCACTATATATTAAACCAAGTTTGAAAAGAAAGCTTGAGTATCTTGACATTTGAAATTTTCTTTTCCATAAAATGAGACCTCTCAAAATACTGTTAGAAAAAGTAAAAGTTAAAAAATAATAATAATAATAATTGTTATAATTAAAGGCAATGCCATTTTGTGCATGCATTAACATAAAAATGTGAAGGTGTTAAGGATTCTGAATGTCTTTTGGTTGGAAGCTACAATCCAGCAGCTCCACTACAGCCCAAGGCAACTAGAGTTGCATTCAGTTTACAAGCAGTGAAACAATCGTGTATAAATAAATCATTTACACTATTTAAGATAATGCACTAGTTTCAAACTAGTCAAATATTTGTTGATGAAACTTTACTCTGAACAGATAGATGTAAGGCAGTGGTTGCAGGCTTGGGATTAATCAAACACAGCCCCAACATTATGCCATACCTGGGACATGTGACAGTCTGACCACCACCCAAATTTCGAACTGAAACTGGAGGGCCAGCTTCTCTGCTTCCTGAAGCTGGGTCAAAGTTCATTAAACGGGTAGAAATTTCTAGTACAGCTAAAAACTGTGTGAAATCAGAATACAACAGGATAGCTCACCCTTTCAAAACAGCAGAATCATTTTAAGTAAAAAAAAAAAATCACACCTATTAACGACCTTATTTGGGTACAGTAGGAGTATTAGGGCTATGTTAAGACAGCACAATTGTGTTTATTTTGAAAGGCTGATAAGTGAATGAATGCATCATTCTGGTAAGTATAAATGTAGAGGTAAACAGGAGTGTGATTTTTCACTTAACTTCTGTTAACATTTGTACAGTCTGTGTTACCTGTTAATCAATTCCATGTCAATTTCTTTACATGACAGGACAGAAATACAAGGAAATGTATCAGAGAAATATGTTTAGATTTACTGAATCCTTTAGTAATAAGAGTTTTTTTTTTTTTCTTCTGTGAAATCTGAGTAGCACATTAGCAAGAAACAACTGTGGATGCAATGTGAAAAAACAGTGACTAAAATGTTCCAATCATGTACATTTCAATACATCAGCAATATTTCAGAGCAGATGAAAAAGTGTTTCAATATACTTGCACAATCTGAAGAACAGATGCGTGAAACAGGACAGCAGCCACAGCAACTCTGTTAGTGGGAAAACACACAGTACAAGTTACATCATGGCAGTAGATAGTAATCAGGACTATAAGACAGGAGGGAATCGTTCATATCATCATACAATCACTCCCTTCTTGTGCATCTCAGACACTTTATATGCAAAAAAAAAAAGGTGTTCTTAAATTCTAAGTTCTATCTCAAAACAAAGGCACAGTCAGAACATCTTCACAGACTTTGCATTTCCATGGAGATGTACTCAAACCTGCCTTTGCCCACCTAGCTACAGAACAAAAAAACTAAATGTGACCAACAGCCTATTTCGTCATGTTTAATACCCATCTATGAGATGGTATCTGTAATAGGTTCAACATTTAGGACTACTCTTTTCTACTTTCCTCCATAGCTTTTACAATCTACTGTATCAGAATGTTCATTTTGTGCAACTGATGCAGACTTTGGGAATACGGTTTAACATGGTGAGAGGACATTCAGAAGCAGCGTTCACAAAGGAATTCCTGGGACTGCACTGTGAAAACACAAAAATCACAACAATCTTCTTTTCACTGCAAGCCCAGAAATCACTTGAAGCAGATTTTCAACATCAACTTATATAAAACAAAAGATCAAATATAAAAGTGTGGAACCGTGGCTTGTATTTTGATGAAATTAAAGCTATTTGGGTATCGTAAAAAAACAACCAACCAACCACCACAGCACTGGCAGTAACTGAAGATATTGCAGTCAGTCTTGGGAAGGAAACAAAAGACTGGAGACTGAATGAATACTGTCTAGTTCTTGTGGTAAAGGTTGGCAGAAACATGTCAGGAAAGTATATGAAAGGCTGAAGATGCAGTACAGCATCCAGACTGTCCCATCTTCTAGTTATTTTTTTCAACCTCTTCTAAAATAATCTATGACAGTTATCTTGCTAACTCAGCAGACAACATTTTCATCTTAAGGAGCAACTTGCCTCTAAATATTTATCAGTCTAATGGAAAATGAAGCAGACTACATTTCCAAAATGCCTCATGTAACATCTTGCAGCTAAAACATAATACTAGGATACAATACCTCCAGATTTTTTTCCATTTCTTAGGATGAATTATTTGTCTGTATCTACAAATGTGGTTTGTGGGACACAGGTTTTCAAACCAGTGATTTCCAGAACTGTGCATCTGGAATTTTTTCAAGCATTATCTCCACAGAAAATAGTTTAAGGTTACCATTTCAGAATTCAGCTGCATTATAACCCCTCAGTTTATGAAATAAGCTGAAGGCTTATTTCTGTTGGCTAGGAACTAGTTTTAGATATGACTGCCATGGACTCCAACAGTTTTCTTTTTCAAGGCAAAACCCTCTTGAAAAATGTTCACATTCAAAAAAGTCTTAGTACTTCCTGCTACCTTAAATGTGTCAAAGTTAAACACTGTGTCTGGATTAGGAACTTCCTTGCATCCAAAACTATTCTGACTTGTCTATTTCTTTCAATGAAAAAAAAGAGAAAGCAAGATTAAAACAAAGCAGGTAGTTCTCCCTCAACAGCAGTCATCCACACATACACACCTAGCTTTCATGCTAATCACTCTTCTGTAATAATTTATTACAGAAAGATTTTCTGTCCCTTTAAATGTACATATTCCTAAAAATATGTGCCACAAATTCACAATACTACTTACTGCCATGATACTGAAAGGCAACTGTTTCACCTATTCGTCTACCCTTTGTTCCAAGGCACTTTTTTGGCCTGGTTTTCTTCTCATTCAGTAGCTAGATTCCTCTCTGCTTTAAGAACTCTTCCTTTCCTCATTATCTGCTTGCATATTTTGAAAACTAGTAAAAATTCTGCTAACGTTTTAAACCGTTCATTTATTTTCATGGATGCCCAATGATGACACTTATTAAACATCACTAACAGGGCTGCAAATGATTGCACTAACAACATAGGCTACACACAAAGCCATACGAAGACAAAAAGGAAATTTGTCATCAATATCTGTACTTCTTTTTCCCAAAGTTAGCATTTTTCCTCCTACAGGAGGAGTTGTGACAAAAGTGGCAGTAGATGTGTAGCTATGTCTTTAAGTATACAGATCAGTGGATTGGATGTATATTAAAGAAATTAAATGGTCTGTCCGCAAAGTAAAGTTAACAAGTATTAACTTCCATCTGGACATTCATTTCGTAAGTTTTTTTTCCTCAGTTTAAACTAACAGCTCTATCTTGGTAGGAAAAAAAAAAAAAAAATGGAATACCCGCATTCAGAATTATACCCAGAACAGACTGAGCTCTTCTCCTAGTTAGCCCTAAAGGAGACCTTTGTAATATTTAGAATGGAGAAGACATTTTTTGTACTTTTTACAAGAGTTCAGTTTTGAAAGCTCACATACAGGTTCCGTAACACTCTGTTTGCTTACAGATTTGATCAACCTGTACTACACCTCAGAGCATGTAGTGTGCTCCTGTATCATTTATCTTTTAAACTGTAATAATGGGATATTTAAAATAATCCCATATGAGCTGAGAGCATGTTACACCCACCCATTTTACAGAGTCCTTCTGTTTAATGTACTTTAAAAAACAACAACACTGATTCACTTCCAGTCAGCAAAATCTTTGGCTTCATGGAAATGTGAATTTGGTTTCTCTAAAACAAAGTTTGTTCTTCTCACATCATTGGAATGTACTTACAGATAAGGTTTGAAATCCTCCCGATTTAAAATCTAGAACTCTTTACACACTAGGTGACTTTTGACTTTGAAACCAGCAACAAGTTTGTAAAAACCTCCCAAAATGCTTGCAGCAGCTGCACAACTGTCCTCTGCATAGTGGCAGACACACTGATTAGGTTAGGAACCTGACTCACCAGTCTCTCTCTCATACTGGTAAATGCTGCACTCACCGAGAACTACACAAGGAGCTTCTCCTTACCTGGACTTTTCTTACTATCTCCACTTTTGAAACTGCCCACAAAAAATATATATGTTTGCATTTCCCTGCAGCATTCCAGTTTTGTAACTTCTAGCAGCATTTTAACTACCGAATTGCCAAACACTACTCAAACCAACTCCATTTAACCTTGTGGTTTTTAGTAGAAAGATGAGATGTGTGTTCACACAAGTACAAATCAACAATGGAACTGATGTCCTGGAACGATTCCTGAGACATTAAGGTAAGATAGTGTTGTCAAACTCTAGATGTGCCAATACTAAAACTATACTACCCTGTGTGTTTCTCTTTGCACAATGTCAAAACATTCCTGTAAACCCTGAATGACCACTCGGTACATTTGAGCTACTGAATCTCTTCAAACACTACACACAGAGTTTGTTTTAAATGCACAAAGTAAACCTTTGGAAAAAACATTAAGTCTTGCTTTCATAATATTTACATAATTTCAAAAAGCACATTTAATAACACGCAAATTTATCAGCTGTCAAGAAATGCTAACCAAGTAACAAGACTTGAAGAGAAGCTCCTATTTCCAAAAGTTTGACCTTTGCAAGTAGAAACTACATGAAGTACTCTCACTAAAGTTACCAGAGTTAGGCATGGAGATAGGAAGCCATTCAGCAAGTCTATATTCACCTGAATGTGTGATCAAAACACACAGTGTACCATGGCAGCAGTTCATCTCATGCTTCACATTTGTCAGGTGCAATTCTCAAGCATAAATACACTCTTCACTGGTACAATAGATGTGATTCCCAGTTTTAACTCTACATCAGTCAACTTCAGACATCTTGCCTCTGCTCTAAGTTTCCCTCTAGGTGAAGTGAGGGTAATAATCTGGTAAGGCAAAAGTTATTTGTTCATTTTAATCTGATCTAAGCCTGTGAGATGGCCAAAGGAGGCAGTACACTCTTTCCCTATTCATGCACCAGCACTAACATTCTTATGGTTGCGGGGACAGTTGCCTTGTGAAAACAAACCAAAAAACAATTCCTTGGGATTTGTTTTCAGATGGATCAGTTCTCTGAACCAGCTCACCAAGCAGCTTCATGAATACTACCATCCATTACAAGATTTTGCTTCCTGAAACAACCTGTTTGCTCTACAGGTGCAATCTGGCTTTCAACTTCCATAAAACAGCAAGGTAAGAAAACCAGAAGCACAACAAATTTGCAGAAGAGATCTGAGGGTGATGCTAAAGAATCGATCTTGAAAAAATAATGTATTTTCAAGAGCCTGTAGCAAACTGGAAATTTTCTTCAACGATTTCAGCCTCTAGCGTAGTATAGCTCTAGCGTTCATTTAAAAATGAGTTCCATGGCCTAATGATTATAAAAATAATCCAGGTATGAGTTCTCTCTTCTTACTAATATGTTACAATCTAAAACCACAGATGTATCTTAAGAACATTAGGATTACAGTCGTAAGCTTCAAGTCAAAATCACATCTTTTCAAAGGTCTGAACTATCACAGAAACCACCTCAGTACCTACTCCATAGCACAAGAATTGCAAGTTGCACTAACGGTGACAGTCTTTAGAGCAGCCAGAAGGTTTCAGGGTGAGAATGAGAACACTTAGGGGGAAAAAGACACACACACAAAACTTTCCTTCTCCCTCTTGGCAGAAATTAACAACAGTTAATTTCCAGAGCAAGACAGGGAGTAGCATCTCTGTAATGCCCAATGCTACCTTACAGACAAAGACTGGTGTTTTTGTTGTGAAGTGAGAGGGAGGAGAAGGGTGTCCACTGAGCACGGATAATCAGCTCCATTTTACTGTCTGAATTTAATGCGACCGGAGTGTGGGATAATAGAAGTCAGTTGTCCACAGGAGATTTTATGTTAAATGATTTTATAGCACTATAAGTGGGCTAGGTAATTTACCAAAGAGAAGCAGAAGGCAGGATAATTCATCAAATAATCTGCAGGTTAGAGGTAGAGCTATGAAACTTTAAAAGAGAGAAAAGAAAAAAGGTAATGGACTGTTATAAGAAACAAGTTCAGAAAAGGTAATAGAAAACACCATAATAAAGAATAAGAAAGGAGGGGGGATTCCAAACACAAAGCCAGAAGATTTGGAATAAGTTTAGAAAGGTACTACTGGAAGGAAAGCGCAACAAGGTATACGTTAAAACCAAACTGCTGGGCAAAAAGCTGCAATTAAATTCTGCACATAACTTTTCTCAGACTTTTAGACTGCAGTCAGAAAGGCATTTCACTCCAATATATTTTGTCTTGCAGTTAGGAAGTGCAAAATGAACGATTCAAGATATGCACACTACAATACAGCATACTAGAGATTAACAGCAGGCATTTTTATTATTACATGACATAGATGATGAAGGCTTCTTAGGACACGTTTCTGACCCTGCTAAAAACTTCTGAATTTACATCTATATGCCACAACTTGTAAACTTGTATTCTCATAATGTTGAGACTCCTGATGTCATGTTGAGACTCCTGATGTCACACCTATCCCAAATTACGCTCCTTGAAGTGGCATGCAGTTAAAATGTGAAATCTAAGTATAGTGCATTACATTTAACAGTGAATTCACAGAACTTACTACAGTGAGAAAGCATACAAAACAGAGGAAGAGCAATACATCCAACCCCATAACTTCTATGACAAATACCTCAAATTTGCTAGCCTGGAAAAAAAAAAATAGAAAAGTTACAGGAATCAGCAAAAGAGCTCCTATTACTGTATGAAACAGTATAGTTAGTTAGAAAGGACAGAACCAGAAAAGCTACAGAAGTGTGAAGTGTGGCCAGGAAGGAGAGCTGCTTCTTTAAAATATATAACAGCTTTTAGTTAGATATCACCTGCCTTCTATCATTAAAATTCACTGTTGTCACCATATGTCATTTGTCTTCAGACAGCACTATTAAGAAACATTCCATAATTTCCCTTTCATTACGTAAGCATTAAAAAGGTTTAAATGAGTATGACTTGCAAACAACTACAGAGTTCAGGACAGATTTTCACCATTTTCCATGAGACTAGTCAGCCATAGGAAAAGCGAAGTTCTAGTCATCTTTCTGCACCTGCAAGATTCAGCTAGGCTCCAACTCAAATATTTGCAACTTTTTGTGTACCAAATTCCCATAAAAGTACATGAATCAATGGATGCTTGTCCATACATTTTCAACTATAAAACTTTCTACAAAAAGTGTGTGGGTGGGGTGGGAGGCAAATACAGAGAAGAAAACTTTATCAAGCCATCTGTCTTCACAGTGGTACCACAAATATTCCTCCAAAACTCCAGCTGAAAAAACTTTGTTTGCTTGTATTTAGTACCAGAGCTAGAATGAAATTGGCTTAACAGATTTTGTCTCAAATTTCTCAATAAGGATCCTAATTCCAGTAACCTATCTTTAAGCAGTCCCAGCCCCTATTAGGCTAGCCTTTCATAACATTTCTAAAATCACTGTTCCACGTCATCAAGTTTCCAAACTTAAAAAATACATTAACAAGAACACTACAGCATGTAAGCATTGTTAGATGTCTAGCATGGCTAAATGTTTCTCTTGAGTAAAAACTACTAGTCTGAAACCTCCTGAGGGGAGGGTGTCTGAAAGTGTCAAGGAAACTAATGCAAGCTGTTTGTGTTAATGAGTTTAAGATGCTGGCACCAGAGCTACCACCAGTGTTTCACTACCCACGCAATTGTTTTTTGGGAGGGAGGAGCAATTAAAAAAAAGTCACCAATTTAAAACCACTCAGCATCTGTAAAACTAATTTGAAATTAGGTACTAGAAGTTTAAGTTATAATGTACGTTTCAACTGAAGTAGGAAAGTCAGTCTTTACATAGATCTCACAACCAGTAAAAGCATTACTTTTACTTATAAGCAAATCCCACCCACTTTTCAAAATACTGAAAATGAAAATCCTTTAAAGACCTGAGATAGTATATAATTTTACTTATATTTATACAGGTGCCTAAACAGCGCTTGCAACTTCAAGGCCAAATGTTTTTATAAAACTGTTCTTAAAATAATTAAATTTGTAACTTGTAGACAAAATATCTTTTTATATTAGTAGAAAATAGTAATTTAGGCTTTTGATACAAAATAAAGGAGTTATTGCAAAGGCTTTAAAATTTGTAAGCCTAGCATTTGCTAGGAAATACTTGCTAATGGAAGTATTTGGAAGCTAGGCATTTCAATCCACAAAAAGAATAGGTTCAAAACTACAGATCCTCATGGAAAACAATGAAATAATTCAGCCATGCTTACTCAGCTTGAAAAAGCTCAAAATATTATAGGATGATGTCAACTGCAGACAGCACCAGGTACATTCTAGCAATGAGAGCAAAACCAGAACACCCCTGTACCTTGCACTTGCAACGAGCCTCACAGATTAATTTAGCTCCTGTATATACCTTAACATTCATCCAAAACTGCTGAAGAATTTAGTCTCCAGAGAACATCAGCAAAAGACTTTCTATATCAGCATTAAACATGAAATAATAATATAATCAATAAAGTCCTTTAAAACAAATTAACAAGTCTCTAATGACAAAATGTCTCTTCTGATCGTGTAAATATTTTGAACTTTTTTAAAAAAGTATTACAAATGCTAAGCCACAAAAGTTAACTGATCTTACCAAATACAACTGTTCTGTTATTGCAAATAAATACTGAAGTACCCATGAATATTAGGCTCACCAAATACTAGATAGGATTTATAAATACAATCTTAAGTCTCTGATATCCCGCTACATACAATTGCTTAGTTAGAAAAATAAAAAAGCCTTTATGATTTCGCACTCCTTTTTCAAACACTCTGAAAATGCTTTCAAAATCTCTATCCCTTGACTACACATTTACATTGTTAGTTTATATCTCAACTTTATTATTGACATCTGATTGTTGTGCCTGGGGCAAGGACTTAACTCTTAGAGCACAACCATTATATTACACGTACTTGATTAATCTCTAAAAAGCAGAAAAAAACGCATCGTATATGCTGGGAGAAAGATGGAGAAAAGGGCATCAAATATGTACCAGTGGTAACAGCAGACCCATATAAAGGAAGTAAATTATTTGCAACGATAAAGTATTAGATCCTTTTTAAATGAGATTTTGAAACTCCACAGTGTTTTTTAACATGTTTTCTCTAGTCCTGTCTATAGTCCTACAATATGCATTTTGTTAATACACACCAACTACCTCCACAGGAAGAGTGCCTAACTTGTACCCGTGAACAATCAAACTGCAGTCAGCATGGTGACAAATCAAGACCATCAAGGTGCATCAGACCATGCTTCACATATCATTGCTCACACATTACATGTCCTTTATTCAGTTAGCATGCATAACCCACCCTCATTCTCTCGATTCACCACATACACTGCTGCCAACAAAGCACGTGCCAGTTGCCACTCCCAGAACAATACAGCTCAGGTCATCCCCTGAAAGATAAAAATGCACATTCCTCACATCTTTCATGGTAACAGTACTTCCCTCTCTTTGACTTAAATCACTTCTGCTGCACAAGATGCCAAAACTCTGTGATGACTGAAGAAGGTACTTACACAATACTATTAAAACCAAAAGAGAAACATTTACTCAAAGTGTTAACTTCTCATTCTAACAATGCCTGTACCAAAACATCCACAGAACTGCAAGTGGATGCAAGACAGTTAAAAATCAAAACAAAAATCAATACCCTGGGACACACACCCTACAACATATACCTTGAGAGCAATGAGAAGAAGAAGATACCTAAGCAAACAACTGCGGAAGAGAAAAAACATCTGTTATTTTCCTACACATACCTAGATCCAGAAACAGCCACTGGAAAAGGCTACGTACGTTTCAGCTCCTCGCCTACCCAAGGACAACTCTAGTCCCAGAAGCTAGTGCATTTAGTAACAACGCTTCCTCCTAACAATCATGGACTGCATACCGCTGGGGGTGCACAATTAGGCAGGCAAGCGGCAAGAAGGATGTAAAAGGCTGCCAGCGGCTCCCCTACCTCCGTGCTACCGCTCCACGAGACGAGGCTGGAAAGCAGTGGCACAAAGCAAGATGTGCGGAAAGGCTGTCCAACACATCCAGATTCAACACGGTTATTTTTTCCGCTCACTCCGGGCAACTCACCCGTCTCCCCCCTCACCTCCCAGCAGGTGGACCAACCCCTCCTCGCGGGGTGCCCTGCCAGGGCAGACCCCCGGGCCTCCAGGAGCGTTTCCCCCACTCGCCGGGGGCTGCCCCGGCCGCACCCCTGCATCCGCGGAGCGCCCTGGCCGCACCGCGCTGCCCCGGCGGGCCGCAGGCCGGGCACGATGCGCCCCCCGCCCCTCGCAGCCCCGCTCCCTTCCAGGCCGGGCGGCGGCCCTGACCCGCTCCCTCCGCCACCCACCCCCGGCTGGGCCTAGCTCTGCTTGGCTGCTGCCGCCAGGCCCGCGAAGAAGAGGGAAGAGGGGGAAGGGGATCCCCAGCCGGGCAGGGGGCCCCCACTCACCCAGGCCGATCCCCTCAGGGCCGCCCCCGCCGCCTTCCATGCCGGGCGGCGCGGGGCGGGGGGCGCAGCAGGGGCGGCGGCGGGCGGGCGGAGGAGGCGAGGCGGGAGGGCGGAGGGCAGGACGGCCAGGGCCCTGCCTCCCCGCCTGCCTCCGCTCGGCCCCCTCGGCCGCCGCCGCGGCGCTCGAACAGCCTCCGCCTCGGGGTCGGGGTCGAGCTCAGGGGCAGGCCCAGGCTCCGCCACCGCCGGCGGACGCGGCTCCCGCTCCCCTCGGCCGCCGCCGCAGCGCTACGTGGCCGCCGCAGCCAGTCTCGCGACTCCGCCGCGCGCACGCGCGCGGGAGCGCGCCGAGGAGGTGGCTGCCGCGAGCGGGGCGGGGGGGGGGACGCGCGCGCGCGAGCGCGCTGGGCAGGGGGGAAACACCCATAGGCCGAGGGGAACGCGAGCCCGGGGCGCATGCGCCGTCGGGCGGCCGCCGGTTCCCCTCCCGCTCGCGATTCACCTCGGGCCGCGGCGGAGCCGGAGGGGAGCGCGGCGCGCAGGTGAGGCCCGGGGGGGGGGCGGTGGGCGCGCATGCGCGGGTTCCGGCGTCCTGCAGGGCTCAGGTGAGGTGGCGGGGGGGAGGAGCACGGCGCTGGCTTCTCTAAGCCGCGCTCTCCCGACCGGGCCGACCGTTACTCTGCTGAGGTAATTACAGAGGCTGCCCTAATTGTAGTCAGCTGAGCTGGGCAAGCCGTGGCGAGCGCTCTGTCGCGCTGTGGCTAACCCTGTCCCGCGCCTCCCTCCGTGGTTCTAGTGAAGGCCACGGTCGCAGCATTGCCGCCGGCAGCCTGGGGAATAACGGCCGGAACGAGAGTCTGGCTGGTGCCAGGCCTCGGGGCCCTGCTCCGCCAGGATAAATATGGGCTTCACAGAGCGGCCGCCGTGCAGGGACGGTTGCAGTCTTGGGCTGGGAGGTGCCTTGGAAGGGCTATTTGCATGTAGGGTGTTACAGAGCTTCCCTCAAAAGCCAGCTAAGACCTTAACAAGGGCCTTATTAGCGAGGCCCAATTTGACTCGCAGTGGATGGAAGAGCCTAAATTGCTTCTGTTATGCCAAACCTCAAGTAGCCACTTGTTCCAACCTTTCTCTCCCATTGCAGTGCTAATAAATACTTAACTCTAGCCTGTGGTTTCTTGATTGCACCCACCTACAGGGCCTAAGTGTGATATATGAGAGAGAGATGTGACAAGTTATATATGTTTATTTGTTGATAGAACTCACTGTTTATGTCAGGCATAGGGTTCATAAAAGGATGTGGAGTGGGTCAGGGCTGCTTCTTTCCAGGCTGGCACAGCATTTTGCAGCAGTACAACCTCTGCCAGGAAGCTGCAAAGCCTGCTCCATAGTCTTGAAAACCACTTATGAGCACTGTGTAGGAGGGAAGAGTACTGCTGCGGTTTAGGTTTAGCAGCAGCAAAAGAATTAGCAAAAGAAGCAGAAACAGGAAAAGGGTAAAAGGCACCAGTGTTTTTGGTAGTTAGCTGAATCCCAGGGACTTCAGAAATGTCATGTACTTTGACTCCCTCCTGCCCACTTTCAGACTTGTGTCCCTGCCATAGCACCCACTTTTTTATCTTTTAGTCTACAACCCTTTCTTTACCTGTGGCTTGTTGTCTTATCTGCTGTTTGCTGCAAATGCTCCCCTAACAGCATAGAGCACTTGATTTGAGGTTCTGTAAAAATAATAATAATAATAATAATAATAATAATCCATCTGTCCTCTGAAATGCTTCCTGGTAGTGTATTTGACCTTCTCTTGATTACTGAACTTAAAATCTAGATTTGAGCTCCCTGTGCAGAGCAGGGGTTGGGACTCTCAAAGTGCATGATCAAATAGGGGCAGTATATGCTGGAGAAGCCCTGTGGTGGATCAGAACGATGTTTCCAGCTTTCTTCTTTGCCCTAGCAACCCCTACTGTGGGGGCATGGGAAAGGAGCAGAGCACAAGCACTTTCGTAAGACCGTGGGAGCTATTACTAGCAGGCCCAGTCTGTTCTCTCCTCTGCTTGGACTGTGTATAGCGGGAGGGGGAAGGGATAGTCAAGGGAGACCCTGGGCTTTGGGAGCATTAGCATTGCTCCAGTTCAGCTCAACACGCTTGTGCAATGCAGCTTCTTGAGGAACAATAAAGAGAATGTCATGGGATGATGCGATGCTGCTGTTAGTTAACTGGTAATTTCAAGCCTTAGAAAGGGCAGGAAAAAAAATGCTGGACACCTTTTTTTTGGCAGGTGAATGAACAAGACAGCGTTGACCTTCTTCAATTTTATCAGAGGGACATCAGAAAGCAGTGGACATTCTTGCTCAAAGGAGCACAGGTGAGGAGTGAAGCCACCAACTATTTTAGTACCTGCACAAAGGCACAGCCACTGCTGGTGTCTGTTCATGGGACAAGAGTAGGCCTTGATGAGTTCTCCCTCTGGTGTGTGGGGAAGAGCATTTAGTCTCCCAGGTTGTTTTGCTGTTCCCTTTTCTCTGATGCTGTCTGTAGTTTTCTACCCTGGCTTCTTTACCCTGAGTCTACATTATGAGGTCCCCTTACGTTGAATTGGCTACTGGAGGATTACGATTACAGAGGCCTTTCTTGTAAAAGATGCTCCATGTCCTCAGTTTCAGGTGATGCCAACAAGGGTGGTGTTACTCCACCCATGAGCTGTGCCTAAATTAAAAAGGAATTATTAAGTCCCTCTTTCTCAGCAGGTACCAGAACTCTGCAGAGGGAGGGGGGGGGGAAATATGGGACCTCCCCTATAAAGAAAGACAAAAAGCTGGGGATGTTCAGCCTGGAGAAGAGAAGGATACAGGGAGACCTCACTGTGCTTAAATGGGAGCTTATAAAGAAATATGAAGAGTGACTTTTTACACAGGAAGATAGTGAGAGAACAAAGGGAAATTATTTTCAAACTAAAAGAGGGGATATTTAGATTAGAGGTTAGGAGGAAATTTTTTATTCAGAGGGTGAGGTGAGGCACTGAAACAAGTTGCCCAGAGAAGCTGTGGATGCCCCATGCCTGGAGGTGTTCAAGGCCAGACTGGGCAACCTGATCTAGTGGGTGGCATCCCTGCCCATGGCAGGGTGGTTGGAACTAGATGGTCCTTAAGGTCCCTTTTAACCTGAGCCATTCCATGAAGTGCAAATACTGAGTCTGAAGGACTTCTGACATGATGACACAAAAGCATTTGTCCTTATCATCCTGCTGTGTCATTTAAGCATTAGTGTTGGGGAATGGGCTGCTGCAGAGGAGACTGACTCTTCCTAGTCCCACTGTGTGGTTTGTCTCCTGAATTCCCAGGGCAGCCTGCATTTGCACGTTTTGCCTTTAGTGAAACAACTAGCAGGAGACAGCTCCTCAAGTCTCCTAGGGAGAGATCCAGCTGAGTGGTTTGCTGCTATACTCAGCCACTACCTTCAGTTCTTTACATCCCTCTCTTTGATCTAGTTTTTGATGTGAAAAGACATGTCAGCCAGGTAGAGGGAAGCAAAATACGAGAACGGTCCCACATCTCCGGTTGCACGTGATCTACTCCCTAGCACACACCTGCCTCATAGCCACAGATCTTTATCACAGCCCTCTGTTTTCCTTGCTGTCATCTCTGCTTTCCCTTCACACTTGTTTAACTTCTAGAGGCAAATTTGTGCATCTTGTTCACTGTTCAGTAAGGTTCTGGCATTTTTCTTCTCACTAAAGTATAATCAGCATGGGAGATGCTCTCATACATCTTCCTCATTGCATGCAGTGCCAGGAACAAGTGATACAGATCTTCATTTCCTGCCTTAAACTGTGGCAGTGTTTCAGCAAGGAGCTTTTTGCAGCTCACTCTAGAAGCAGCAGCAATACAACAGTAGGTGAAATTATCCCCTGCTGGATACCAGATCATTTCTTGCTAAGTGGCTTAGGACCTTTCAGGGTTAAAAAATACAGTAACAGTATGAGAACTTGCAGGACCAGGATGGTCCATCCATTGCATAGGAATGGATGTTCTAGACTTGCTGAGAAAGCAAACCTAATGAATATGAGTATTGCTGAGATGCAGCTCTCTCTGTGTTGGGGATAACCACTAGCACACCAGCTGCAGAATAGCATGGGGAGGGGAAAATCAAACAGAGTTGAGTTCCTACGTATATCAGCAGTTAATTTTCTTGTGGCATGGTTTCTTGGGTTTGCAAAGCTGGGCATTTCTGGGCAATCTCTGAGCTGGCTGCTCTGGTTTTTGCTCTACCGCAGGTCCTTTGCCCATAAATTTATTTTTTATTACTTTCTATGGGTGGGGAAGGTGAACCTACCATGGTTATGGTGAGCATGTGGTTAAAAGAAGTATCCACTGTATTTCTTCTGAGACATCAGATACGTCACCTTCTCTGGAGTTTGTTCTGCATCCCCTTAGCTAGAGTACGCTGTCCCCCATCACTGATGTTTCTCACTAGGTGTGACTCTCACCTCATGCTTCACCAAGCAGAAAAACAAAGCACAGGGAGTTGTCACCTCTAAGTAAACCTGACCTACCTCTGAGATTTACTTACGCTAGTGTATGTCAGGATGGACTTGCTGGACTGAAATCAGTTTAATTCTGCTGATAGAAAACTGGCATATGAGGAACATCTCTGCCCTCAGTGCTACCTAGTGCCAGGTGAGGAATAATTAAACTAAATTTGGCCCTAAGAATTGCTCCCCATCTCCCATCTGAGAGTCCTCTGAGCTCTAGCCTGGAATAGGCAGTTAATCACTTCCCACCTCCTGCCATGAGTGTTTCTCCCCCATCCTCTGCATTTTAGGACAGAGGCATTTTCTGCTTGATCCATGTGGATATAAACAGCACAAAGGGAGCTATAAGGTTTGCTGCAGGGTACGAATCGTTACAAACTTGGGTAGCTCCCCTACCTAGAGAGGCGTAAGCAGCTCTGGTGCATCAGTAGCTATCAGGAAGTAGATGCCCATTCCTATGCAGCAGCCATTCTGCAAATTACAACTGCTCCAGAGTATCTGTCCATAGGGTTGCTTTTGGTTGTCTCCTCACAAGTCAGATAGGCTGGTTATCTATTAAATAGGAAGAGAGAGGGTGAACAGAGGAAAATAGGCAGTTTCCTCTTTATCACGAACAAAAGTTTGTTTGGCTGGTCTGAAGGTTGCTAGCAGACTGGCCCAGCTGCAAAAGCTGAGCTCTTCCACTAGCATGAAAGGAAAGAGAAGTAAAACCAAATCTCCTGGGGGGAAAGTAGGGAAGAAAAAAAAACACCCAGACCACCTCTTTGGAAGTTTGCAGCCAAAGCAGATTGGGGCGGGCAGGGAGATTTCACTATGGATTGTAGGGCATTGATGTGTGAAGGTGGCAACCAACTGCTGCTCTTCAGTGTCAAGTGGGAGATGCATTCTAGCAACTTTTTGCCAGCACGGAGGGTTGTGCTCCCCCCATACAGGGCCCTGCAGCAGCCCCAGCAGGTCTCTGCCTATAAACAGAAGACCTTGCCTCGAACTGGGTCCCCATAGCTTAGTTTCTGGGCTATATTCAGGGAAATACAAGCAACAAACCTGTGCTGTCATTACTGTAATTGCTCTGGTGCCAACTAAATACAGGGTTTCAGATTAAAAAAACTGCCAAGTTTTTACTAACACCGGGTCTTCTGGTATGAAATCATCATACTAATGGTCTGGATCAAAAGACTCAATGCAGTTTATTAATACCAAGCTAAATGAGCTTGTGCCACTGAAGTTACTCTAGATGTTTCTGTTACTTCTGTCTACCCTGAATTAGTATTGAACTAGGGAAGGCCTTTGGGGGTTAGGAGAAGGGCACAGAAGGAACACTGAAAGGGCTACAAAGAGACACGCCGTAAAGCCAAGCCACCCTGGGACCAACGTTAGAAAAGGAGACAGACATTTGCACACTTCAGTGTGTTACTGTAGGTTAAAGGGCTGAAAGCCTGGAGAAGGGATCAGAAATGCTCAATACAGAGTCAAATGGGCATCAGAGGTTTACCAGCACAGCCTGGTACAGGGAGTAAATGTTCGTGCCTGCCTGCGGGCACAGCACTGCCTGTCAGAAGCTTGTATGGCAGCTTGTGCTCCCCCCCATCCCTCCCGTGCCCAAACACTGTATACTATTGTGTGTGCCTTTGTCCAGGTCGACTCCATGCATCCTCAGCTCAGGGCAGGGTGACCTGCTCACCTGTCCATATGGGGAGGCAGGCACACCTTTGTCCACACCACTCTCCCCGTGCATAGAGCAGAATTGCTGCTGCCATCTGGTGGGAGAGCAGCCTGGCTGCCAGCCTCATGCACTCCAGTTTGTATTCATTTTGCCTTCTGAAAGAGGTGACCTCTTCTCAAGTGTTCTTTTGAGCTAATGCAGCCTGTTATAGAATGGTTTGGGTTGAAAGGGACCTTAAATAGCATCTAATTCTAACCCCCCTGCCATGGCCAGGGAAACCTCCCACCAGACCAGGTTGCTCAAAGTCCCATCCAACCTGACCTCAAACAATTCCAGGAATGGTACATCCACAGCTTCTCTGGGCAGCCTTTTCCAGTGTCTCACCACCCTCATAGTAAAGAGTTTCTTCCTAATATCTAATCTAAATCTACCTTTTTTTTTGGTTTGAAACTATTATTCCTTGTCCTGTCACCATAATCCCTGACAACGAGTCCTTCGACAACTTTCCTGTAGCCCCCTTTAGGTACTGGAAGGCTGCTATATGGTATCCCTGAAGAGCAAGCCCTGAGCATCCCTATTCCATAGTCCAAGACCTATAACTATGTGACAACCCCTGTTCAGAATGTTTAGGCTGGCTGAACATCACCGTGATACCTGATACAAGCACTCACATTGTGGGAGGCTCCTGGGCTACTTGTTTGTGCCAGGAGCAAACAGATGAAAACTGCTCCTGTTGCACAGACTGCATGAAAAGGTGCAATTCTCAAGCCTAGCTTAACAGTCAGTGGAGCCACTACTCTGACCATACATGGGAGGAACACCGGTTTGTTCTGAAGTGTTCAGTTTTATTTAAGAATTCAAAATCAATTGTATTTTAATTTTCTCTGCTTTCAGGCAATCAGGAAATTACAAAGATTCTTTTGCAGAGGGCTGATCTGGTAGATAAAGGTGATCAGGCTACCTACAGCTGCAAAGCCAGGTTCACTGTGGCAGCTGGAGGAGCACAGACTGTCCAGAAGGCAGGTAGGTGATGTTGCGGGACCGTGAGAGCTGGTAAGCAATGTCTTCAGCTGCCTCCAGCTTGCGTAGTTCAATCAAGCCATCACCTGCAGTGGCCAGTGAATTGGCAATCAGCTCAGCTGCTTTTGAGTCTCCCTCAGCAGAGATGACAGCTGCTTTCTTCTGCTGCTCAGCCTGAGAGGGAACAAATGAGAAGGAAAATTAAACAGAAAACAAGAGCAAAAAGGAAGGAAAATGCTACTGTCCTATTTAAAGTAGCAATTCCTATTTCACCACCCTACTGCTCTTTCCCCAAGCAGAAGACTTAAGAGAGATAAAATAGAAGGTGGTTTTATTCTAAAGCTGTATTTTGACTTTGTCTACTGTGGAAAAAAAAGGTTTAAAAGTCTTTTTGAAATTGTCTTATCTTAACCTCATGAAACATCAACCCACCTAAGGGTACACCTAGTAGAAAGTTATCTAAGAAAAGATTTGAGATCTTCGCCAGTGGAGCTAAATAAACTCTTCTGCTGTTTAATTATCCTGTCTGATTACATGCATCTTACTACATCCACTGGATGAATTCTGGGTGTAGTTTCAGGTTCTTGCAATCTTAACGGGTGTTCAGCAGGTTCTCAGCTCTATCAGGGTAGTTTTACTTGAAATTATTTCTGTGGGTGTTCAGGCTCCTCACTGACATCCCGGGTTGATCTGAGATTACACAGTCTCACATGCCATTAATAACACTCCTATAACACAGGCCTCACGCCCATGATACCAAACACCATGGAAAACTTCAGCCACCTCTCAAAATTCACAAACAGCAGGATCACTCAGGTTGCAAAAATCTCAACCTTTAACCCCATTTATAAGTAACATATTCCCTTGAGTGTATTCTCATCCTTGCAGGCACTTCTGTCCTGAAGTCTTACAAGACTGTGACATGAAATAAAAAAGGGGAAAAAAATAATAAACAAGAAAAGAACCTTAGGCTTTACCTATCCAACTATGATGTGCCAGAGCTGAGAGCTGTATAAGCATTATGACCCTCAGTGACATCTGTCATTTACCTGTTCAGTACCCTGAACAGGAGATGTTCACTACAAGCTGGACTGGCAAAGAGATACCAGGGACTGTTTCCAAGTGAAAGTTCCTCTGAAGGATAATGTACCTTTTCCACAATAAATCTGGCTCGCTCTGCTTCTTGCTGGGCCACTTGCTTCATTTCAACCGCCTCAGTGAACTCCTTGCCAAAGGTCAGATGTGTCTGGAGGACAGAAATCACAGTCAGCAACAATGACAATTTACTGCAGCACTGCTGTGAACAGCACACCTCTAAGGTAGAAGGCAGCCTGCCTGTATCTGTGAAGATGGAAAATCAGTATCCCTAAAAGAACTGCAAAGTAACAGGAAGTAAGTAAGCAGGCCTACCCAACTTGTTTGGAAGTGTCCAGAGAGAAACCATAAGCACAACTCCAATCCAGCAGATGGGTTAACACCAGTACCTTAAGGGACATACCATGCTCTCCTGACATCACTTGCTTGCACACCTAGAGGGGGGAGTCTGTGTGCTCCCCTCCCTTGCCAGGGGAGCCTGCAGTCTGCCAAGCAGCCACGAACTTAACACGCTCAATTATTCACTGGCGTGCTCTGCCTGAGCTGCTGTAGATGCATACAGATCACTGGGATGTTACAGGGGAAAGGGGAGTTTCCTTAAGTGGTGTATTCAGAAAAAAAAAAAAAAAAGATTAAAAATAATTACAAAGCCACCTTCCTGTGAACAATTCCTGTGTGTTCAAAGCTAAATGAGAGTTACTTTAGGCAGATTTTGTGAAGGAAATCCCAGAAGAGAGATAAGGACATACAAGTCAGACTGCACAAGGTTTAAATTTCAAAGCTTGTAAGGAGGTAGAGGGAAGGAGGGGAGAGCTCCCACCCTTGAATAGCCTTCACAACTAGGAGGAAGTAGTACACATAGAAAAAAAGAATGCTATCAGAAGTGTACATTTTCACTACCTCCTTGTGCGTAAGACTTTCTCCCCGTGTCTCAGGGTGCCTGTGGAACAGCAGCATGTCTTTATAGCAAACTGCAGACTGATCTATCACCCACAAAATCATTTTCTTCTCATTTTTAATTATAAATACAGTACTACACTTCACTACTACAGTAGTAAAGTCTGTTGATAAGCCAGTGCATTGGAGCCTGCAAGATCTTGTGCAAGGTCACAGAAGGCCAGTGACAAAACTAGAGGTACTGACTTGAACTGTAACCACTACATCACATGTAACTGCAGACAAACAAACATAGTCTAAACTTCCAGGCCCCTTCTCTGGTCATCCATCGATTCTCTTCCCTACTGCTCTTATTTGGGCAAAGAGAAAAACTGAAAAGGAACAACCCTTACCAAGGATACATCATCCAGAATGAGTCCAAAAGTTGCTGCTCTCTCTGTGAGGTCTTCACTGACTTGTCTGGAGACCAGCTCTCTTTGAGTGATCAATTCTCCAGCATCAAAGCGAGCCTGAAGTCAGGGTGAACAACAGTGAGAAAAAGGCTCCTATAAATGATTCTCCATGCTCTGCTCATCTTTGCACCCATGAGCCCCAGAGTTAATCCAATTCATTTCCCAAAGCTTGCAAACACTGAGCTACCCATGCATTTTGGCATTGGAACAGGCTGCCCAGAAGTGTTAGAGTCACCATCCCTGGATGTATAAGAGATGTGTGGATGTAGTATTCAGGGACATGGTTTAGTGATGGACTTGGTAGTGTTAGGTGATGGTTAGACTTGATGATCTTAATAATCTTTTCTAACCTAAATGATTCTATTTGAATTAAGAGAAAGATTGGGAATTGCTGTCCAACTGAGCACCTCACATAAAAATATACAAACTGTACTACAGATGGTTAGTGCTTATTCAGTAGTCCCCTGGGGATGCTTCCAAAACCAGGAAACTTCAGATAGCTGAAGTGTAAGAATGAGAAGCAAGAATCCAAGTCTTCTGACTCAGATTCCCACTCTGCAAGGCAGCGCTAACAGCGAGTCATGAAGAAACCCCCTTCCATTCAGACATCATTCCACTTGAATAAAGGCCAAGCAGTTAGAATGACAGAGGAACACAAAATTGTAGCATAGCTACAATTAGCTCTTCTGGATTGCCCATTAGAGCTGGAGGTGGAAAGAGATTTCTTAGGTTGGAGCACTACATCTTACATCTTCTACACTCTATCAGGTCCCTTGGATACTAAAAAGAAGAAAGAAAGGTGACAGGTGGAGCTCAGTGGTTCTCACACCATTCTTACCACAACAGACTTGAGGATTTCAGTTGTGATTGAGGGCAGAACACGCTCATCATAGTCCTCTCCAATACTTGTGAAAATCCGGGGTAACTGGGCAGTCACTGGTCTAAACAGAATACGCAATGTGATGTTCACGTTCTGCAGATCTGGAGAAATACAGTCAGAAGTTTAGCTGCAAACCACAGCAATAGGAAATATTCTGAAGTTGTCCTCTCCAGAGTAACTAAATGAGAAAGGATAAACACTCAGACTTCTTTTTGCCAACAAAAATGAGTAACTTTTAATATTCCTTCCATGTAGGGACCCAAATCTTCCTTACAGATAGGATTTAAGCTTCAGCTTGCAATGCAGGAAATTACTGGCCCTACTGTACACATAGAGATTTTATATTTAAGGGAAGACTTAAGAACTGAAGGAAGGATCCCCTAATCCATTCTGTAACTGAAAGACAGATCAAACCATTACTGATGCTGTGCCAAACTGGACTCAGCATACATGGAAACCCCACGTCCAGAAGAGAAAAGCCTCACACAAATACTCCTTTTCTGCAGGTTAGAGATCACAGAAGTCATGACTGTGATAAAGCTTTTTCTCATGCCTATGTCCATCTAGCTGCTAACTAAGCAGTGAACTCTTACAGCTGTCTGGTTCAAATACTCACCTTTGCTGCCAGTGATGACAGGTATATTACGAGGGCGAGAACGGCAATCAAAAATGATTGGTTTCTGTACCCAGGGAATGAGGAAGTGGGTACCTTCTCCTACCACTGTGTCCTGGACCCCACGGAATCGGTCAAAGATAACGGCTCTGTGGCCTGCATCAACTGTGGAAGAAATAGCGGTTTAACTATTATAATTAGTTTAAAGTACACACCGTCAGAACCTTCTCTGTAGAAGCAATCTACTGAGATGAGTTAAGATCTTTTGGTATAGGAAACTGGTGAGATTAATTATACTGTCAGGAACAACAAAGGAAATAAAAAGTCTCAGAACCGTAACTGGTGACCCCTCAGGCTGCTCACAAGAGCAGCATCTAATTGACAGTAATTGACAGCTTTCTTGAGAAAGGACTCTGCAATCCTCTTGCCTATGGAACGTATAAGGTATAAAACAGCTCAGCAAGGCTTCATGACTGTTTTCCCCAGATGCCATTAGCAATAAAAGCACAGAGCAACCAAAATGCTGACAAAAAGAATATGAAGTGATATCCTTTGTGAAGTAAAAGATATACCACCACTCACCGTTGTAAAGAGCAGAATTAACTACTCCACCTGCAACAGCCAACCCCAGGCCAAATTTCCCAAGGCTTTCGAACACTTTTGCAGCCATTTCATATGTGAAGTTCTAGCCCCTTTAAGAAGCCCCTCCTGCAAAAACACACAACTTTGCATGCGCTTGCCTACAGATCTGAGAACTAATCCTCCCCCAAAAATCCCAACCTGCAATGTTAGCATTCACCCCAGCAACTCTTTTTTTCCCCCTCAACAGCCCCTGCAGCCACACCGGCATCCTCCACCCTGACACCTTGCGCTACTTCTCCCTGGGGCGCTAAGCCCAAGGTCTCGCAGATACCCGCGCTCTAGGGTCTCTCCCCTACTGCAGCACCACCCTGCAGGCCCAGGCCGCCTGCCCCCAGGCCACAGCTCTCCCCATCCCCCCGCGCTGCCCCGATCCCCGCTCTCCTCTACACTGCCCACACCCTGACCCCCCTCCAGCCGCTGCCTGCACCTTGACCCCCCCATCCTCCTTCCTTCCACCCGCTCCAAGGCCGCTCACCCCTAGGCCGGGCGCCTCGCGAGGCCACCTCCTGCTGCCTTCCACAGTTCAGTTCAGCTCAGCCCAGCCCAGCCCAGCCCAGCCCGCTCCCACACAGCAGCCCGGGCCCCGGAGCCGACCACGCCGACCACGCCGTCCCTCTTTCTTTCTTTCTTTCTTTCTTTCTTTCTTTCTCTCTCTCTCTCTCCCCTCCACCCTTCTTCTTCTTCTTCTTCCTCCTCCTCCTCCTCCTCCTCCTCCTCCTCCCGCAGCGCCCCTGACCTCCACATGAATCCACGACCGCCAGCCACACTGCGTCTGCGCACTATGCCAAGACGCCCGCTCCTTATTGGCCCACGCTTCTTCATGGCATCCTGGGAAGTGTAGTTCTCCGCCTTCCCGGGCAGCATTCAATTCCATGTGAACACGGCGGTGGCCCTCTGGCTGAGCAAGGCCACTTTCCATTGGCTGTTTTTCTCCCGCGGCGCGCAGGTTGTCCTGGGAACTGTAGGCCTGGTGGATTGAAGACAGATAGGGACTGTCCTGCTACGGTGTCCAGGACGGGGGAGTGCTGAGACTGAGGGTTCCGAGTTGCTACCTGAATGCCCAGACGGAATGAAGCAGTGTGTGCCCACTCCTTTCCAATCACAGGAGAAAACAGGGCTGGAACTGGCCTTTCCCAGTATTTCCTGGGCAGAGGAGCAGTGGGTTCTGGGGTTGTGAGGGGCCATGGCTGCCTCTGGCAGTGCACAGAGGGCTGTCAGACATCCTAATGAGTGCCCAGAGCTGAAGAGTACTGGGGGGGGGGGGGGGGGCCCCCCCGACACCTCTGTGGGGCGGGGGCTGCTTGTGGAGGCACAAGTGTGGGGGGAGGCTAGGGGTTCCCGACAGGACCCCCAGGACAAGGGAGAGCGTTGAGGAAGCCGGGTGCCACGGGATCGGCAGCTGGGGCAGGGAAAGCCCAGGTGCGGATGGCGCGGGGCGCAGGCACGGGTCTGTGGGCACTGGACTGCAGGTCGGGAAGCCCGGGGCTGGCTTTGCGATGTCCGCAGTGTCAAGCCACCATGAGAACCTGGTCCCGCAGCAAGCTGAGAGTTGTGGACTTTGGGTTCTGAGCTTCCCGTTGGCCACGTTGGGTTCGTTATCATCTCCTTGCCTTTTTTCTCCTAGTAAAAAAATGTAGTGTTTCAGATCGCCACCGCTCAGCTTCCCAGCCTCGAGCTGTTGCTCAAGGCAGTTACTTCCTAAGACAGCGTGGGGTGCAAATTTCAGCAGTTCTCCTTTGTGCTTTTTCAGGGAAAACACGGCGTCACGTGATGCTCACGTGACAAAACGCGCGCTTCGCCGCCCACGTGATCTGAAATCTGGGGCAGCGATAAGGGGGGACACCTCCTATCGATTGACGTCACACGCCGCGACGGGAGCCTGCCTCAGCTCGCTGAGGGTGGAGGGGAGGGGAGGGGAGGGGAGAGGAGGGGAGAGGAGGGAGTATCGCCGGGCTTTCCGCGCGCCTCTGACTCCCGCGCGTGGGGCGGGGCCGCGCGTCCTGAGGCGTTCACGTAGCTCGCCCCGCCCCGCCCCGCTCCGCCCCGTGAGTGGTCTCTTGTGCGGGTGCTCCGTGTGGGCCTTAGTCTGTCGCTTCTTCCTCTCTCGCTCGGAAATGGGGGGTGCAACGCCAGCCCATTGTATGCTGGCAGCTCTGTGGGCACTGGCGTTCCTCTGCGTTTGCAGAGGAGGAGGTTGCCGAGAGGAGCTGTAAATGTCTGCTGCTGGCCCCAGAGTCAGCACAAGCAGGTAGCCCAGTGCTAGGTAATGCCAGGGTAAGATTATCTGAAAGATAATAACGGGCAGTGGTGAGAGCCAAATTTTTAATCGAGATTAAATCTAGATTGTATTTGTTTTAATTCCTGTTTAAAAGCACTTCACTGGAAGCAGAAAACTGATGAATTTAGGAATGATGAACTCAGGGTCTCATGCCCAGCCAATATCCAGGAACAATAAGAATGCCAAATAGTTTCTACCTAAAGCTTTTCCTTACAGCAGAGAAATCATGTAACTGTGGAATCATGTCAAGTTAGATGAGAGCAGCCAACAATGTGTGCTTGCAGCCCAGAAAGCCAACTGTATCCTGGGCTGTATCAAAAGAAGCATGACCAGTAGGGTGTGGGAGGTGAATCTCCACTTCAGCTCTGCTCTCTTGAGACCCCTGGAGAACTGCGTTTAGCTCTGGCGCCTGCAATGTAAGAAAGACATGGACCTCTTAGAGCAGGTCCAGAGGAGGGCCACGAAGATGATCAGAGGGGCTGGATCACCTCTCTCTATTCTTGTTGAAGTCAGGAGGGCCATCAGTAAAATTACTACCTTAGACTTCCAGAGGTCAGACTTTGAATTGTTCAGGACACTGGTAGGGAGGGTCCCTTGGGAGTCAGTCCTGAAGGGCAGAGGGTTTCAGGAAGGCTGGATGCTTCTCAGGAAGGAAGTCTTCAAGGTATAGGAGCAGGCTGTCACCCTGTGACATAAGATGGGCCGGCGGGGAAGAAGACTGGCATGGCTCAACAGGGAACTTTTGATGAGTGTCCAGGAGAAAAGGAGAGTTTATGGGCGCTGGAAGAAGGGCAGGCAGCTCAGGGAGAGTACAAGAAGTTGCCAGGATATGCAGAGAAAAAATCAGGAAGGCCAAAGCTCAGCATGAGCTCAACCTGGCCGCTATGGTCAAAGATGATTAAAAATGTTTTTATAGATACATTAATGGCAAGAGGAGGGCCAAAGAAAATCTCCATTCTTTATTGGATGCAGGGGGGACCATGACTACTAAAGATAAGGAAAAGGCTGAGGTTCTTAACACCTTCTTTGCATCTGTCTTTATAGCCAGACCACTTATGTGAGAAACAGAGTTGTGTTTTTGCAATAAAAGGTGTCTTTGCAGTGGAAAATTCCACTAACATTGCATATTCAAAAGTGTTTGTGCAGCACAGCAGTGGGGAGTATGTTAAGCAGACGAGGGGAAGGTCCCACTGTCATAAGGAGGATAGCTAAGAAAAACAGAATGAGAAGTATGAAATCAGTAAAAACAAAAATCACAGGCCCTCTAGTCACGAGAGAAGAAAAAAAAAAAAAAAAAAAAGGAAAAGGAGAAATTAAAGGTTGGTCAGGTTAAATCATAAGTATATGGTATAGAATTCTTAAATCCCTCTAGGAACATTCCTCCAGCTGGAGGGTAAATCTGGGTCCCTTTCCTTCATCTGTAACATTTTATTTACATTTTAACTGAGATGTGTTCCCAGCCTTCCACATATTGACACCTCCTCAAATGCTTCCGCTGGGAGCTCTTTTTGATGGGAGAAAGAGGTGCCATACGTGTTTTCTAGGGTCCTACTTAGGGTTTGGCTCAGTGTTCCGATTAAAGTTACCTTTAAAGTTGTTTGGAAAGAGCGAAGGTGCAGAGTCCTGTTGTGTGTGGGGTTGCGTAAAGGCTCCCCAAGGGCATTGAGGTGTACCCAAATGCTTCTGCTGGGAGCACTTTTTGATGG